>NC_088243.1:32155693-32457776 GCF_036934945.1 Oncorhynchus masou masou | reverse complement strand
TTCTCCCTGTTTGCTTCTTGCTTCTTCCTTGCAACTCCTTCAATGCCGAGTAGCCCCAGGGCTCTCCAGAGTGATTTGCCTGCAGCCGACTTCAACTGGTAAATGCCAGGCTCTCCATCCATTCTGCTGACTCTCAAGGATGAGAGACTGGTGCCTCCTCTATCCTCTCCTCCCAGGGTACTGTGATTGGTGCTTCTAGACCAGACAACAATATCTGGTCTGAGGCTTGTGCTGGTTTCTCTGGGAATCTGAGCTGCTTGTTGAAGTCTGCCCGTCACCTGCTGTGGCAAGGATCCATTTGCTCCTTATGCCCTTTGCTGCTCGCCTAACCTGAGGAAGTGGATGAAACAGGGCCCTGGGTGAGTTGTTTCAGCTTTCTCCTTGCTTGCTCCAGTCACGTATTTGGTTATGCTGCCACTTGAATTTTCCATTGTTCAGACCTGCTTGGCAGAAGGAGAGCATGTGCTCGAGTTTGGCTGGTCATCCACATAGTGCACAGCTGGAGCTCTCTGTCAACCACCCCTTTCAGAGGTTTGTTGGTGTGAGCAAAACTTTGTACACAGAGCAAAGCAGAAACTTAATCCACTGCCCTTCCATGTTCCAGATGTCTTGCCAGATGAGTGTCCTCTCTCGCACGTTCTCCCAGCATGTCCAGCTGCCCTGTTTTTTGGCTTCTGACATGCCTGCTGTCTTCCTCAGCCTTTCAGACTTCCCTCTGCACCACGCCACGGCACTCCTTTGGATCTGCTTTCTTACAGCTTGACCGGGTTATAAATACCAGACCCAGCCTATCTTCGTTTACAGACCCAACAGTGTGAGCATGTTGCAGCTGTTCCTCTGCCTACCTAAGCGCTCTACTGGCTGACCACTTGCGACCCATTCAGACATCAATCAAAGCCTGATGTGCTTTTGTTGCCTTGTACTCCTCTACCACTGTACAGGCCAATGGAGCAGAAGCTCCTGAAGAATTTGATAATTTTCCTATCTAGTGCCTCCACTCTTGAAAGAAGTACTTCATAGACAAGCCATGGCCAGAGAAGTCTAGGAAGTTCCCCTTGTTGTTAGCCCCATGCCTTAAACTTGCCTGGTAGGTCGCTCTTCTCCAGAGATGTCATCCACGTGTCGGCTTGCAAGTGCATCTCCTTCACACACCCTTTGTCATTGAGCTCGGCCCTGTATCGCATCCCCAGGCTCTTTACAGGCTTCTCTCTGACTTTGGGGATGGTCTCCTCTCTGATCGTGAATCTTCCCTTTTCAGGACCAGTCTTCTTGACTCTTCAGGCTTGAACTAAATTCTGGCCTATTTGGTGAGCTCTTCCAGATCCTCCAAAATCCATCTGCCTTCCGGAACTGACTTAGCTGTGATTGTCAGACCGTACATGAATGCTCTGATTGGAGCCTGCTGGATACTGCACGCTGTCTGAGCTTCTCGGCTCATTTCCCGGGGAGGTTCATTGCTGCAGAAAACTGAATGGCATAGACAGTGCACCTGAATGGCTTAGACAGTATCTACCTCCAGCCTCTGCCTTGAGGCTGTCAAAGTAGCACTAGAGGAGATTCTGGAATCTTGCAAAAACATGGTAGGTCTTGAGAGTGGTTTCCACCAGGTTGTGGTGTATGGTTCTGTAGTTATTAATTAGTCCTAGCCACAGAATTGCCAGGTCTCCTTTATTCTATTCTTTGAGATGACACTTGTGTGTTCAAGGCAGCCGGACACTCCTGGAACTCTGCCCTTTTGTACGGTTATGTTGACCAACTGGGCACAGATGTCAGTTCAGCATCTAGTTTTAATTTACATTTGGTTTAGTTGTCAACTAACGTAAAATCCCCCAAAATGTCAAAATTTAGGTTTAGGTTAAAAAGTGTGGCAGCCTACATTATCTTCTACTGGGCCTCTCGCTGTATTTGTACACCTTGTACGGAATACCATTGGGCTCACCAGCTGGGTTCCAATGCCCTGAAAGGAATGATGGGTTCATCTGGTTTGATGAGTTTTTCCATCTCCTCCAGCTCCTCTTCACGCCTGGGGTTGTTGTGGACTCCATTAAGGTGTTCCTCCACCGCTTCCTTCATTGCTTCGAGGTCTCCTGCAGGGAAGTTGCCAGAGTGGGAACAGCCACTCCTGAAATATTGACCACAGAAGGCCTGTGCCTTGCCCCTCCCCCCTCCCCCACCCCACCCCAGCCCAAACTTACACTAAGGGAGATAATCAGCTTAGAAATGTACGGCCATGCCTGGGAGTTAGATAGCTGGCCGTGGTAAAACCACAGTGCATTATAAAATAAACAGCTCAGGCCGACCTAACAAAGTAATGTTATTGAGTTATCCCATAACTGGCTCAGCCAAATCCACCTGCACTTTGCTTAATGTCTAACAGCTGATGGCAGCTGGGGCCGTGGCTGCCATTATGGATGTGATGGCGAGGCCCATGTGTGTAGCCACTGTGTGGTGAGTGTGTGGTGAGTAGTGTGAAGTAAGCACTTGGTTGAGCTTTGTGGAGATAAGGATGTTGGGATGCATTTTGCCGTTTCAGAGGAGGGACTGTTGCTGGAATACAAATCAAGCCACTGCCAATATTTTTCATTAAAGTACTGACTTTTCCAAACTCTATCTTTACCCCTTTTCTCTCCTTTCTCACTCTCATCCTCAATATTTTACATTTTTCTCTCTGTCACTGTGTCTCTCTTTCTCACACGGTCTTGCCACTGGTCGTTCCCCAGCTGCTTCTCTCTCTCGGCATGGGAGAGTCAGAGAGAGGTGGGGGTGATGAAATAGGAGTTGGGGTGAGGGTAATCTTGTTTCTCCACCTCCTCAGATGTACTGTACATCCAACATGCCACTCCTCAGGATCTTCATTCATGAGATCAGTGAGAGCCAATTCATTCCATCACTGTTGTCATGACATTGTCATGGGAACCAGTTAGATCACCTTCACTGATGCCGCTGTTCATTCTGGGAGGTAGAGGGGAGAGAAATAAAATGGGGTAGTGATATAGCCGAGAGGTGAGGGAGGGAAAGAGATGGAGGGAGGGTGGGGGGGTGAAAATAGATATAGATGGAGAGCTACAATGCGAGGGAAGACACGGTAATGTAGGATGGGATTTGACCAAAATACGTGTAAAATGAACAGGACACAGGCTTGACAAACATACTGAAATATAGACTCATTTCTAGTGACCCAGGGCTTTACATGATCCCAGTTCCTCTCCAGAATCTGCCAGTGAATACCCCATCATGACTGCCCCCCCCCTCTCTCTCTCTCCAAGGGATGTTGGAAAGGGAGTATGTACAGCAGGTCCATGTTTAATTAATGGACATCTCGCTATTTTTGGGACTCCATATGAAGTGCTTACATCTTACATGTACAGAGCACACACACAAATATGTTTTTAATTTCTCCACATAATTTGTACTCTCTCTCTCCCCCCCTTTAGTTCTCATATACACACTATGCCATTGCACAAACTGAATACATGCACATTTCAGCATCGCCTAAATACACATACTTTTTCAGTTCTCTCTCTCTCTCTTTCTCTCACACACACACACACACATTTCAATCTGTCTCTGACGTGAACCACCACTCTACCCTCCCCCCAGACTGGGCGCAACAAGATTAATCCATTTGCACAGCAGCAGCAGAGGGACCTGGAAGGCGAGGGGGAGATGGAGATGGAGAAAGAGAGATAGACAGACAGACATGCACCATCAGATATTTCCATTTAGATTCATATCGTAATCTCTTACATTTGACAGAAGGATGGACTGACAAATATTGAGAGAGAAAACCTACATACGGAGACAGGTCTCATGAGGCACTCTAAGAACATGTACTGTACCTTTATATGGTCTGCAGGCTTAAGCTGCACCAATTAATATCCTCAGACATGTTATTCATGGACAATCCCTTGAAAAAAGGTGAAAATGATCCCATCTGGGTCAGCAGTCTAGCCTTGGGTTGCAGAATGTCTCTTGCAGTGGAATGGTCTCTCAGATCAAATCAAATTCTATTGGTGGCGTACACCTATTTTGCAGATGTTATCCTCTGATGAGGAGGAGTAGTAGGAAGGATCGGAGGACCAATGTGCAGTGTGGTACGTGTTCACATTGCTTACTTTTAAAAGAACACTGAAAAGTACAAAATAACAACGTGAATAAATGAAACAAACAAAACAGTCCCGTGTGGAACAAATACTGACATGGAAAATAATCACCCACAACTCAAAAGTGAAACCAGGCTACCAAAGTATGGTTCTCAATCAGGGACAACAATTGACAGCTGCCTCTGATTGAGAACCATACCAGGCCAAACACAGAAATCCCAAATTATAGAAAAAGGAACATAGACTGCCCACCCCAACTCACGCCCTGACCATACCAAAACAAAGACAAAACAAAGGATCTAAGGTCAGAACGTGACAGAATGAGCCTTGACTAGAATACAGTATATACATATGAAGTGGGTAAAACAGTATGTAAATGTTATTAAAGTGACCAGTGTTCAATGACCATGTAATAGGGCAACAGTCTCTAAGGTGCAGGGTTGAGTACCAGGTGGTAGCTGGCTAGTAACAGTGACTGTTTAACAGTCTGATGGCCTGGAGATGTTTTTCAGTCTCTCAGTCCCAGCTTTGATGCGCCTGTACTGTCTCCACCTTCTAGATGGTAGTGGGGTGAACAGGCTGTGGCTCGGGTGGCTGACATCCTTGATAATCTTCTTGGCCTTCTTGTGATACCGGGTGCTGTAGATGTCCTGGATGGCAGGCAGTGTGCCCCTGGTGATGCGTTGGGCTGACCGCACCACCCTCTGGAGAGCCCTGCTGTTGCTGTACCAGGCGGTGATAGAGCCCAACATGATGCTCCCAATGGTGCATCTATAGAAATGTGTGCGGGTTTTAGGGGCCTCTTCAGCTGCCTGAGTTGTATTTGGTTTTCCCATTTCAGCTGCAAAGTGACAGTAGGGCCTGTCTGATCTATCACTGGATGATTTGATGCAAGCTGATGAAAAAGTTATGGAATATTCAGCAAGGGATGTGGTGCACTCTACTATACCAAGGGTTCGTGTTTGGGGCTGGGCTGGGCCGTTTCATCTGGTTGGTGAGAGGGGAAAAGATTTTGGCTTTATTCGCATTTGTTTATTAGCAAAGGTTGGGATAGATGCCTTTTATGGATATATGAAATACCTAGTTAGTTAGAATACGTCAATAAAGATTGAAATGAAGTTAAATATGGATGATTGAGCTCTGTACTGTTTCAGTAACACATCAGCAGTAAGGAGAGGTTGGTAGGTGTCTCTACTGTCCACTGCCCTCCACCCATCTCTTTCCCCCATCTGAAAGGTGCGTATTAATATTGATTTCCACTGGCCGCCCAAAGCATGGTTCCCCTGCAGCTTTTGCATGTTGGACCTCTGTATTACTCATCCCTGACACTCAGCAGATATCAATTATGAGCCGTTTTCCTTTGTTTTGTTCAGAATAACAAAGCCAAACATCACAGCAACAGTCACAACCTTCCTGGTCAGGTCAGATGGACCCGCTAAATATATTTTTACCCTAGCAGCAGTAAGAATGCCCTTCTTTCTCTGTCGTGTTGTTGTTTGTTGACAGCTCTGAGTGCTAGGGCACATGGCCCATAAACTCTCATTACTCAATGTAAAGCCAACTTGTTGTTCCCCGAGACACCTTGGGAGTGTGAGAGCTCTGAGAGAACGTATATACACTCCGGTGTGACAGGGAGCACTGTTACATTGACAAACCTTTACCTTGATGTGACATTTCATTACTCAAGCTCAACTTATTTCCAGCTGAAGCCCGAGACACCCTTGCACGTGTATATGTGCGTGCGTGCATGTGTGCATATTTGTGTTACCTTGGAGCATGCCCCCCCCCCCATAGAAAGCAGTGTGATTAATGACAGCCTCGTACGGTGACATAAGGTTTCCCAAAAGCATCTTAAGGCTAAGTTCATCGTTAGAACCTTTATGGGAGCATCGTTAAATCTCCGAGCTGTTTCCCAAAACCAGCGTTATTAACATTGCACTTGAAAATGCTCGTAAACTAACGCCTGCATCAAACCACTCGTAGAACAGCTAAGTACGCCTCTGGATGAATTGTCCCCCCCCCCTCAACCATGTCACTTTATACACAGAAGATCTCAGCTAAACATCGAATCACGTGGTTTATCCGTGTGACCACCTATAACTTTAGAACAAAGTTGATTCCAAATAAAAAGTGGCCAATGTCTTTACAATTGATACGAACAAGTGACGTATAAAAAGATGCTTCGAATGGAAACAGAGATGAACAGCAGGCTGATGTGTGCCTGTTTCAATCACATCAAAATAAAATCAATTGACTTCTGTTTTGCTACTTGTAGGCTACTGTCTGTAATTTGTCTCAATGTATTTAATGATGTGTAGCCTAACATGTGCGCAATGATGTGCCAAATCTGTGATTTTGTGAATTTTAATTGGGTAAGCATTTGAATAAGCCGCCTCAATATTTGCAGCCGTATGTGGTAACATCTCTCTAGGAGCTGATCCTTCGTCAGTATTGTGAGATAATTCTAATGTTAAGGAAAGATTTGAATGGAAAAGCTGATCCAAGAGCAGCGCTCCCTTTCTTCCGATCCTATCAGTATCGACACATGCTCCAACGATGCACTTAATGACCGTTCTCTCTGCATGGTGTTTTGGGAAACGCATGTTACATCTTCGGCCGTTACAAGGAAAGATGCATCGTTAAAACAAACATAAACCTACGTTCCATCGCTATCGGGAAACTGAGTTTGGTCATTAATTACTAAAGATCAGCCTGACCTTGGGGAGCCAGGGGTCACCCAGCTCATTAGGATGGAAAACTCACCTCCTCCTTCCAACCTTTTCTGATGACACCCCCATCAATCTGTGTAAACCAACCCTCAGAGCGTTCTTAACACAACATAAAACCAGACAGGCCAGTTAAATCAGCCCATTAGTTTGTTTGTGTGTGCGTGCCTGTATGTTGCAAGTTATGGTGAGCAGACCTGAGCTGAATGGTTACATATGAGGCTGGTTCTCCTAGGAGAATGAAGTGTGGAATGAAGAAAAACATTTTTATCCGGCTGTGTCGTTTTCGCTATACTTCCTTCCCTCTCAGGGAAGTGGTATGAAGCTCCATATAAGAGAAAGGTGGGTCTGGTTACGTCCACATTTTGTATCTTGTGGAAACATTGGATAGCCTGGAATGTTTAGGAATGAGCCCCTATTGGTTCAGTGGAGGAAAACTGATCTCTTTAAAATCAGCAACATCAATCATACACAAAGAACATTCCTTTCATCCAGACCACCTTCACATCACAATGGACCTAATTTTTAAAATCTTTATTTAACTAGGCAAGTCAGTTAAGAACAAATTCTTATTTTCAATGACAGCCTAGGAACAGTTAACTGCCTTGTTCAGAGGCAGAACAAAAGATTTTTACCTTGTCAGCTACCTGCCACCCCTTATAGCATCCATAGCTCACATATACTTGCATTGCACATTTTAACAGCCATATCCAACCCATATCCAAGAAATTATACACCACTCTTCATAAACCCTTCAGAACTCATGCATCAGGCCACACGCTGTGGAGAGAAATCGAATTGCGCCAGTCATACATGCACCAAGCTGAAAATCTCAACATTGTGCATGTCACGTGGTCATTTTACACGTATACATCTATAGACCTAAATCATCCCATCGTTTCAATACCAGGGAAGGAGATCTCATCATATTATGGCCATCTATAGTTATCACATTCATTGTCATCAGGTTCAATCTGATTATCTGCCACACCACAGACCCTTGGTCCACAGGCTGATCGGCTTGTGTGGCCCAGACCATGTATTTGTCAAGTAACCGGTTTACAGTAGGTATGAAAGATGCAGCGAAATGCTTGTGTGCTAGCTCCCTCAACATTGCAGTACAATAATCAATATCAATTATAGTAAAATAAAAAATTAAAGTAATAGCCAGATATTAACACAATAATATGTAGGTTACAAGTAATTTATGTGCAATGCCATGTATGACTGTATTTACCAATATAAAGTGGGTCCCCAGCAAACAGGCACTGTCCTGAGGACATTTGGTGATATTCCCATTAGGTCCCTTAAGTTCTTTGGAGGACCTTTGTCTAGTTTCCTGTAAGCTCCCAGGATGTCACTGAGGACCATGTCAGGAATTTTTTAGGACGTTCTCATGACTTTCATTTTACTAGTCCTTAGGACGTTGTGTGATGGTCCCAAGAAAACATTATCTGACTGTCATTTTTATAGTTCCCGGTTTGTCCCAGGGACGTTTTTGGGATGTTGTGACATGGTCCCCTTAAGGTCCCCTGAACATTCTTGGGATCTTGTGTCATGGTCCCCTGGAGATTTTGTTTAGTTCCCGGTTTGTCTTGGGGATGTCTCTGAGGAAGTTTTTAGCTCGTTCTTGGGACGTTGTGTCATGGTCCCCTAGAGGTTTTGTCTAGTTCCAGGGTTGACCCGGGATTGTCCACGAGAACGTTCTTGGGATGGTGTGTAATGGTCCTGTGAAGGTCCCCTGAACGTTCTTGGGACGTTGTGTCATGGTCCCCTTGAGGTTTTTGTCACTTGATGGTCCCAGGTTCAGTTTAAACAGTGTAAAAATTTTCATCAATGACTATTTGACATGATCACTTAGTAATTACTTTTAATATGACCCCACCTGGGATTTGAACTCATAATCTCTGGGTTTAGACTATGCTGACCTTTCTGCTATGCCACAAAGTCTGTAGAATTTCAGAAGTCCCCTACACATTTATTACCTATAATACATCTCTCCACTTAACAAAGGAGTGCCATCTGCGATGCTATTTTAGTTTCAGTTCATCTGAAAATTTGCTAATTGATTCTATTCCCTTATTTCAGCAATTTGAGTTTGGGTTTTCAGTATAGTTGTCTAATGTTGGTGGGGCATATTATTGTTTTAAAAATTTTGGGAGGGAGAATGTTTCTTTGCGATAGGAGTGTGCACCCCCACCTGTTTCCTGTAGTACACGATCAGCTCCTTGGTTTTGCTGACGTTGATGGAGAAGCTGTTTTCCTGGCAACACTCTGGCAGGTCTATAACCTCCTCCCTGTAGGCTGTCTCGTCACCGTCAGCGATCAGGCCCGGCACCGTCATGTCGTCGGTAAACTTAATGATGGTGTTGGAGTCGTGCGTGGCCATGCAGTCCTGTGTGTACAAGGAGTACAGGAGGGGGCTGAGAACACAGCCCTGGGCCCCCCCTCCGTGTTGCCTACCCTCTCCACCTGGAGTCTGCTTGTCAGGAAGTTCAGGATCCAGTTGCAGAGGGAGGTGTTCATACCCAGGGCCTTGAGCTTAGTGACAAGCTTGGAGGGGACTATGGTGTTGAAAGCTGAGCTGTAGTCGATGACCAGAATCCTCGCATCAAATCAAATGTTATTTATCACACGCTTCATAAACAACAAGTGCAGACTAACATTGAAATGCTCACTTTCAGGCCCTTCCCAACAATGCAGAGAAAAAAAAGGAAAAAAAGGAGGGAAAAAAAGGAATAAATACACGATGAGTAACGATAACTTGGCTATATACAAGGGGTACCAGAGCCGAGTCGATGTGCAGGGGTACGAGGTAATTGAGGAAGATATGCACTGTGCATACTGATTAGGTAGGGATAAAGTAAATAGGTAATGGGTTAGATAATAAACAGTATGAGTGAAAAGAGATTAGCGCAAAAAGGGCCAATACAGATATTTCGGGTAGCTATTGGCTGTTGGTTCCAAACTTGGTTCATCGGTACTGCGTGCCGTGCGGTAGCAGAGCGAACAGTCTATGACTTGGGTGGCTGGTGACTTTGACAATCTTTAGGGCCTTCCTCTGGCATCGCCTGGTATAGTGGTGCTAGATGGGAGGGAGCCCGGGCCTAGTGATGTACTAGGCCGTGCACTCTACCCTCTGTAGCGCCTTGCGGTCGAATGCCAAACAGTTGCAATACCAAGCGGTGATACAGCCAGTCAAGCTCTCAATGGTGCAGCTATATAACATTTTGAGGATCTGAGGACCCATGTCAAATCGTTTCAGCCTCCTGAGGGGGAAGAGGCGTTGTTGTGCCCTCTTCACGACTGTGTTGATGTGTGTGGACCATGATAATTCCTTGCGGACACCGAGGACCTTGAAGCTCTTGACCTGTTCCGCAGCGATGTTGATGTGGATGGGGCGTGGCCGGTCCTCCGTTTACCGTAGTTCACGATCAGCTCCTTTGTTTTGCTGACATTGAGGGAGAAGTTGTTGTCCTGGCAACATACTGCCAGGTCTCTGACCACATCTCTGTAGGCTGTCTCATCGTCGGTGATTAGGCCTACCACCGTCGTGTTATCGAAAAACGTAATGATGGTGGTGGAGTCATCCGCGGCCATGCAGTCACAGGTGAACAGGGAGTAGAGTGCAATAGAGATTGCGTCATCTGTGGATCTGCTGGGGTGGTATGCAAATTGGAGAGGGTCCAGGGTGTCTGGAATGATGGTGTTGATGTGAGCCATGACCAGCCTTTCAAAGCATTTCATGTCTACAGATGTGAGTGCTGATGTGGTAAACTCCTCAATGCCAGCGGATGAATCCCGGATCATATTTCAGTCTGTGGTAGCAAAACGTTCCTCTAGCTTAGCATCCGCTTCATTGGACCACTTCCTGTTTGAGTTATTGCTTAAGCAGGAATCAGGAGGACACAGTTATGGTCAGATTAGGCAAAAAGAGGGTGAGGGAGAGCTTTGTATGAGTCTCTGTATGCGGAGTAAAGGTGATCTAGAGGATTTTCGTTTGTTGTTGCACAGGTGACATACTGGTAAAAATTTGGTAAAACCGGATTTCAGTTTTCCTGCATTAATGTTACCGGCCACTAGGAGCGCCACCTCTGGGTGAGAGTTTTCCTGTTTGCTTATGGCGGTATACAGCTCATTGAGTGCGGTCTTAGTACCAGCATCAGTCTGTGATGGTATGTAGACAGCTACGAAAAGTATAGATGAAAACTGGTATGGTCTACAGGTTATCATGAGATAATCTACCTCAGGCGAGCAAAACCTTGAGACTTCCTTAGATATCGTGCACCAACTGTTGTTTACAAATATGCATAGACCGCCACCCCTTGTCTTACCAGAGGCCAGCTGTATGTTATTCATGTGGTTGTTCAACCACGACTCGGTGAAACATAAGACATTACAGTTTTTTATGTCCCGTTGGTAGGATATACGTGCTATTAGCTCATCCAATTTATTTTCCAGCGATTGTACGTTGACCAGTAGTACGGATGTCAAGGGCAGATTAGCCACTCCTCGGCGAATCCTCACCAGGCACCCGATCTCTTTCTGCGATATCTTTTCCGTCTCTTTCTCCTGCGAATTACGGGGATGAGGGACTGTTCGGGTGTCTGGAGTAAATCCCTCTTGTCCGACACATTAAAGGTGGTATTATTTGTCCAGTTCAAGGTGAGTACTTGCTGTTCTGATTTCCAGAAGCTCTTTCGGTCATAAGAGACGGTAGCAGCAACATTATGTACAAAATAATTTACAAAAAATGTGAAAAAACTAACCAAATAGCACGGTTGGTTAAGAGCCCACAAAACGGCAGCCATCCTCTCCGGTGCCATCTTGGAATTTGAGATGAGCTGCTTGCCTGCCAAATGTACGTGCAGTGCAACCAAGAACCGTTGACTGTTTTTTAAAGCTATGGCGACAATTTCGGAATGTAAAAGGTTGTTACTGGAATTTAAGGTTAAAAATATAAGGAATACATTTCAGCCGTTTCAAAAACATTGCTCTGCTATTAAGATTTTTACTGCAGGAGCATTTTGCTTGAAGAGACCATTCTGTTTCCATCTAACTGCTCGAATGGGGGTACTCTCAGACCAAGTCTCGCCCGCGACCTCTGGAGGTGGTGTAGTAGACATTTCACAAGTTTACACTAGTTTACACTATAGTAAAAGGTCTAGTCGAGGGTATTTCTCAAAACCTCTAGAGAAACTATCGTAGTGTAAAAACGCCCTAAATCAGCCCTGGAGGAAGAAAGACATGGGCAGAGAGAGTGACGTGGTGTTCCTTGGGAACCATCGGAGGAATGTCTTTCTTCCTGTTAGAGAAGCAGGTGCCTCTCATATTGTACCTGTCAGCCAGAGATACTCACCCGGCTTTGTTTTTATGTATCTGTGTTCCAGGGCTGTTCCTCATGCTCTGACAACATATTGCAGTAACAGTAAATCCTCTGGAGTCTGACTCCACCTATTCCCTGATGATACATGGCCGTAAATATACCCCACGGCTCCCCCCATAACCACCTCCAGCCTGCGCCTTCACTGCTGATCAAAAGAAAATCAATCACCTCCAATCAGTCCATCAGGCAACACTGGCCGTGGACAGACAGAGCTAGCTATGGCTTGCCAGACCAGACTAGGCTAGTGGAGGTCAATGCTAGTCGACCATGTGTAAGCATTGAACAAGCCCCAGCACCAAGGCTGCCAGTCGTGGTGTTATTAATCTATCAAGGAGAGGAGAGGGAAGGAGAGGGCGCCCAGCAGCCCTGAGAATCCCCCTAACCTCATTTGCATAACTGACATTTGAGTTCTCCAGGCAACCGCACAAACCTGTGGGTGGAGAGAAGACACTGAGAAGGGAAGGGGGTTTGGTCATCTATGGTGGTTCGGGGTTAGTCTCGCGTAGCCATACCTCCACAATCATGTCAAAGCCTGGTACCTGAAAAAAATATCTCTTCTCGGCAACAAAAGAGTGATCAAATTAAGATCCTACACCTGTGGAGTAAGCTTTCGAGTGGCGCAGCGGTCTAAGGCACTGCATCTCAGTGCTAGAGGCGTCACTACAGACCCTGGTTCCCACATGAATAGACACATTCAGTAGCAACAGAATCGCATCACTCACAAGAGCTCCACTAGCCTTTGACGCACATTTTGGCCATGCCTATATACAGTATAAAATATGCTTAGCTTCAAGTTACTCTCATAAAACCATTGTCCTGTATTCTTTACTGAGAATGTTGAATCACGTTTAGAGTGCTGACTCTGTTAGCATAGTAATTGCATTCAGGGCTGCTTTTTCAATGCAACCATGTTTTGACAAACTGGAAGATTGGGGGTATGAGTTGGGGGTAAGAGATAGGGGGGGTGGGATTAAAAATAGGTCACAGTCAAACGAGCTCAACACATTGTCATGATGCTCAATGACAACCCAGCTGCAATGGCAGAAGGGTAAACATTTTAATTAGAGAAAAATTACAACCAAATAAGGAATCAGAGAAAAGCTGGTTGAGGTACAGATGTAGGACCTTAATTTGACCTATATTGTCACAGCAAAACAATCCTGCAGCAACAGGATTTGAATGTATAGTCCATAATGTTGCTTGATTGGTGGTTCGGAGATGTTGTATTGCCCCATACACCAGATAGGTGAAGTGAAATGTGCTGTTTTTCAGACATAGTAGTGTGGGGCCCCAGGAGGGTTAAGTGCCTTGCTCAAGAGCACAGACAGATTTTTCACCTTCTCTGCTCGGGTATTCAAACCAGCGACCTTTCAGGTTACTGTCCCAACGCTCTAACCGCTAGGCTACCTGACACCTATTAGCTGGCCAAAAGTAGGCTACATGAAAAGTGCAATACTGTTAATATAACCATGTGTTAGTGTGGGTTTTCAGTGAATTTATGTAAATCACAAAATTCATTTGCATTTCCTGGAAAATTCTCAGCAACAAAAGAGTGTTCAAATTAAGATCCTACACCTGTGGAGTAAGCTTCCGAGTGACACAGCTGTCTAAGGCACTGCATCTCAGTACTAGAGGTGTCACTACAGACCCTGGTTCGATTCCAGGCTCTATCACAACCGGCCGTGATTGGGAGTCCATAGGGCGCCGCACAATTCGCCCAGTGTCGTCCGGGTTAGGGTTTGGGGTTGGGTTATGCCGTAATTGTAAATAAGAATTTGTTATTAACTGACTTGCCTAGTTAAATAAATAAATAAAATAAAGGTCACTAGTGGTCAGCTCACATTCTCCTGGGATTGAATCAGCCACAATTACTTGAACCATGTAACCTCCATGATCCTATTTGTGCAACATGCTTAATTTGGTGGGTTGGTGATTTGTGCTATAGGTTCTTAGCACGGACATTGATGGCTCCAATTAGTGTGATCTGTACAAGGGACGATTACTGCTCCTGGAAGTCCAGTGCTTTTTCGGTGAAATAAGGGAGTGTGTGGACTCATTCAGCCCACACCACACACGTCTCATGTATCGACTCCATATGCTTATCACTCCTCCGCTTGAGGGCATTTTCTCTCCCCCACTGTCTGAGTTCTCCACCCAGCTGGTTGTTGGAGAGCATATAGAGAGAGTGGCTGGCTGCATGGTGAGTGGAGCGAAAGAGGTTTGTATACTGATTGGTTTAAGTTCTCATTTGATGCCACACTGCTTACTCAATTTCACGAGAGAGCGAGAGACTGAGTGAGAGAGAGTGCAAGAGAGAGAGAGCAATACTGAGAGAGAGAGCAATGTTTACTGTTAATTTCTAGTAGTTTTTTGTTGATGATGTTTTGTGTCTTCGCAATTTTGTTTATTGTTTATTTCACTTGCTTTGGCAATGTAAACACGTTTCAAGTTTCAAGTGTTAATGTCACGTGCAAGCTCCAAACCCAACAATGCAGTAATCAATATCAATGTAGCACAAAAGGAATAACAAAAACATACGAGAAATAAAAATAATAAATAAGTAATAAGAAGAACAGGAGAAAGTAAGAAGCTATATACAGGGTCAGTTCCAGAACCATATTTACAATATCCAGGGATACTGGAGTGATAGAGGTAGATATGTATAGGGGTAACATGACTAGGCATCAGTAGATACTGTATGATGAACAGAGTAGCAGCAGTGTGTGTGTGCGTGTGCGTGTGCGTGTGCATGTGCGTGCGTGCGCGCGTGTGTGTAAATGTGTCTACATGTTATGAGTGTGTTGAAGTGTCAGTGTGCATGAGCGTGTAGAGTCCTGTGAGAGTGCATAGAGACAGTGGAAATATAAATAAAATACAAGTCAACTCAGATAGTCCGTGCAGCCATTCTGTTAGCTACATATTTAGCAGTCATATGGCTTGGGTATAGAAGCTGTTCAGCAGCCTGTTGGTTTCAGACCAGACCAGTACCACATGACGTGCTGGAGCAGCGAGAACAGTCTATGGCTTGGGTTGCTGGAGTCTTTAACGATTTTTATCCAGGGCTTCCTTTCACATGAAGATATATATCGTGTGACGATAGAAAAACGTCTATCATTTCATATTGTGCTCTATCGTTTATTTTGTTGTGTCGCAAATCACACTCTTTAGGGCAAACATTTTTGTCAATTGGATGACACGTTGCATGCCGTGTGGAAGGAAATTTGCAACGCCCTGACCATAGAGAGCCTTTTAATTCTCTATTTTGGTTAGGTCGGGGCGTGACTAGGGTGGGTAATCTAGGTTGTTTTATTTCTATGTTGGCCTGGTATGGTTCCCAATCAGAGGCAGCTGTTTATCGTTGTCTCTGATTGGGGATCATATTTAGGCTGCCATTTCCCCACTGTGTTTTGTGGGATCTTGTTTATGTGTAGTTGCCTGTGAGCACTCCAGTACGTCACATTTCGTTTATTCTTTATTGTTTTGTTGTGCAGTTCACTTATAATAAAAAATGTCGAACCGATTTCACGCTGCGCTTTGGTCCGAATGTTCTTACGATGATCGTCACAGAGGATCCCACCACACTAGGACCAAGCAGCATGCCCAGGAGCAGAAGGTATCCTGGACTTGGGAGGAAATAATGGGAGGACACGAAAGTCTTCCTTGGAAGCAGACGCAAGGAGAGAAGGGAGGACAGCGACGACGCCGGGGTTCGCGGCCACAGAGAAAGCCCAAAAGACAGACCAATTTTTTTGGGTGGGGGGGGCACACTGGGTGGTCGGCAGAGCCGAGGAGGGAACCAGAGCAGATCTGGCAGAAGATGGAAAGATTGGAGGAGAGTGAACGGAGAGAGTCAGAGACCGTTAGTGAGTTGATGGAGAATTTGGAGGAGAGAGAAATGAGAGAGTTGTTGTGTTGGTGTCTGAGGCACGACATTCGCCCTAAGGATCATGTTATCAGTCTGATGCCACCTGAGTCAGCTCTCCGTACTCGTCCTGAGGAGCGTGCTACCAGTCTGGTAAAATCTGTGCCGGCTCCACGTACCAGGTCTCCAGTACGCCTCCCCAGCTCTCCGCACTCGCCTTGAGGAGCGTGTTATCTGTCTGGTACCATGTGTGCCGGCTCCATGCACTATGCCTCCAGTGCGCCTTCCCTGTCCGGTACGTCCTGTGCCTGCTCCTCGTACTCGCCCTGAAGTGTGTGTCACCATTCCGGTGCCACCTGTGCTGGCTCCACGCACCAGGCTTCCGGCGACGGTCCCCAGTCAAGAGCTTCCGGCGACGATCCCCAGTCCAGAGCTTCCGGCGACGGTCCCCAGTCCAGAGCTTCCGGCGACGGTTCCCAGTCTAGAGCAGTCCGGAGCGACGGTTCCCAGTCTGGAACCTCCTGAGACGGTCCACAGTCCGAAACCTCCTGCGACGGTCCACAGTCCGGAACCTCCTACGACGTTCCATAGGCTGGAGTCCACAGTCTGGAACCAGTCCTGCAGGAGCCTCCTCTGCGCCGGTCCATCCAGTCCGCTCCAAACCGGTTCCCAGTCCAGGCGACGGCATCCAGTCCAGTCCGGAACCTCCCTGCGCACCGTTTCCATAGGCTCCATGGCAGGAGCCTCCCTCTGCGCCGGTTCCCAGTCCAGGCACGGCACGGCATCCAGTCCCGCTCCATGGCAGGAGCCTCCCTCTGCGCCGGTTCCCAGTCCAGGCATGGCGTCCAGTCCCGCTCCATGGCCGGAGCCTTCCTCTGCGCCGAGGCCCAGTCCGGGCACAGCGTTCTACCTGGCTCCATGGCCGGACCCGTGGTCTGGGTGGAGGCAAAGTCCCGCACCAGAGCCGGCATCGATGCTGGCGGATTTGTGAGCGGAGTGGGTACTTCGCCCCGCACCGGAGCCACCACCGACGCTAGATGCCCACCCGGACCATCCCCTATAGAGTCAGGTTTTGTGGCCGGAGTCCGCACCTTTGGAGAGAGCCTTTTTATTCTCTATTTTGGTTAGGTCGGGTGTGACTAGGGTGGGTAATCTAGGTTGTTTTATTTCTATGTTGGCCTGGTATGGTTCCCAATCAGAGGCAGCTGTTTATCGTTGTCTCTGATTGGGGATCATATTTAGGCTGCCATTTCCCCACTGTGTTTTGTGGGATCTTGTTTATGTGTAGTTGCCTGTGAGCACTCCAGTACGTCACGTTTCGTTTATTCTTTATTGTTTTGATGTGCTGTTCACTTATAATAAAAAATGTTGAACCAATTTCACGCTGCACTTTGGTTTGAATGTGATTGCGACGATCGTGACAAGTGAATGTGACACAGAGCATGGAGACACGGAACTTGTACCTAAAAGAGGGGCAACTTCGGTCGCATGGACGTGGTTTGGGTATGAAAAGTCTGACACTGCAAAATATGCCGTAGGCCGGTCCCGACAACAGGCTCAAACACCACTAACTTCTTTTACCACCTACGCAAGAATCATGTCAAACAGTATAGAGAGTCTACGGATGAAAAAAGTACAGTTGAGTGCTCAAAACAAACCCCCGACTCAGACGTTGCAAGAGGCTTTTGCCCGTGGCACACTATATGGCAAAGAATCACGAAGATGGAAGGAGATAACAGCTGCAATTACAACTTACATCTGCAAAGACATGGCCACAGTTTACACGGTCGAGAAACGAGGGTTTCGTGAGTTGGTGCTGACACTTGACCCAAGGTACTTAATGCAAATTGATATGTGACACGTATTAATGCCAAAATAACATGCAAAACAGGCAAGCCCCAAAAATATATATATTTTATATATTTTATATATATATATATATATATATATATATATATATATATATATATATATATATATATATTTTGCAACTGCAGTTGATGTGTTTTCTATTTACCTTTTTAGATTTTATAAATTCATATTTTATATATTTTGTTGCATGCTTAATTGAACATTTGAGTAAGTATCTTTTTAGTTGTTGAGTATAATTCAAAATGTAATAAGAATTAGGCCTTTACACGTGGTCATTTTATATAAATTTATTCATTCAATTTACAGAAAAGGATGCTATATCTTGATATGTATCATTATCAGGATATGAAATGACCTTTAACGGGATATGAGATTTTGGCCATATCGCCCAGCCCTACCGCCTGATATAGAGGTCCTGGATGACAGGGAGCTCGGCCCCAGTGATCCGCACTACCCTCTGTAGTGCTATGCAATCGATGCCATACCAAGCAGTGATGCAACCAGACATTTGAGGGCCCATGCCAAACCATTTAAACCTCCTGAGGGGGAAGAGGCGCTGGTAGCGCCTTCTTCACGACTGTGCGCATGTGAGTGGACCATTTTATGTCCTTAGTGATTTGGAAACCTAGGAACTTGAAGCTCTCGGTCCTCTCCACTGCAGCCCCGTTCCCATGCCAACAAAGCCCCATTAAATTGAGAGAGAGAGAGAAAGAGAGAGACTAGATTACTCTCCGACAGCTGGGAAGAGCTTGGTTAGCCCCCCCAGCCCCCAACACACACACGCATAGATAGATCTACAGACAGACACATACATGAACCTAGACACATACAACCAGTATTTATACCAATTCTCAGTTGTCATCATGTTTTTTTTTATTTTACGGTTATGACGATTATTTTATTTTATGACGTTCTTCATCCATAATCATCGGTTACATGATTATACTGTAAATGTGCCAGCCCTATGCACACCAGCAAGACATCCTTCTCATTTCCAGGTGGTGATTTTGAGGGTCTGAGAGAGTGATGTTTGATGTTTGAGTCATGCATATAGAGTGAATGATTGCTGAGAGGGGGAGAATTCTAGATATCCCTCTAAGTCTCGTCCCTACCCCCAGCCCACACCGGACTCTGCCAAGAAACAGCAGGGTTGCTAGGTCATACTTAACACCCCACCCCCCCCCCACCCCCCCAACCACCCCTGAAACCCTCACAGAGAGTCCATATACCCATCCCCCTGTCCTCCCATCTCTCTATTCCAATCCCCCAAAATCTGCATTACAAAGGCAGGGCTCGAGAGGAAGGGCTCAGCCAATCAGAAAGCAGGGAATGAAGAGGGGACAACTGAAGGGGGCTCAGAGTGATGATCTCACAGAACACAGACACACAAAACTCTGGCATGCATGCTGCCACAAAGGCCACAGCCAGCTACCCCACTCATACTCAAATCAAAGAGGGCACAGCCAGCTACCCCACTCATACACAGATCAATGTTTATATTTTTGAGTACACAGTTTTGCAAGTGTTAGAGTGGGTGCAGCGAAATGCTTAAGTCACTAGCTCTGATCAAATGCAGTAAAATGTCAAACAATTCAAAAAATAAATTAAATCGCAAAAAAGACATGAAATCAAGAACGGTGGGATGAATTTGATTAACAATGCACATAGCACTGTTGCAGTAATCAAATGCAATCTATACATATGTACACTGGAAGAATTTACACAAGATAAGCTAAAATTGATATGTACAGCAATAGATACAACATATTAGAGTAAGACATGTCAAGAATCCAGTGTATAAACAAATATGTGGTGTACAGTAGTAGAAATATTATGATGAGCTATGTTGGGGATACAGTATTTAAATACACAGTGTAAAACAGGAAGTGACCAGTGGTTCAATGTCTCTATAGCATGGGACATCAGCCTTGGCTGTGTGTGTGAGTGTGTATGTGCGTGCGTTTGTGAGTACGAGGTGTGTGTGATAGCTTGTGTGTATGTTTTGTGTAAGTGAGTGTGCATCACCTGGTTGACGGCTACTGATGGCAGTTCAACATTCGGATTGCCTGTGTGTGTATGTGTGTGTGTGTGTGTGTGTGTGTGTGTGTGTGTGTGTGTGTGTGTGTGTGTGTGTGTGTGTGTGTGTGTGTGTGTGTGTGTGTGTGTGTGTGTGTGTAAATGTGTCTAAATGTTTATGAGCGTGCTGGAGTGTCAGTGTGCATGAGTGTGTAGAGTCCTGTGAGAGTGCATAAAGACAGTGGAAATATAAATAAAATACAAGTCAACTCAGATAGTCCATGCAGCCATTTATATGTGTTATAAGCAGCTGTGCAGCAGTTGTGATAAAATACAAGTCAACTCAGATAGTCCGTGCAGCCATTTATATGTGTTATAAGCAGCTGTGCAGCAGTTGTGCTGCAGGCTGTTTCTCTGCTACTAGAAAGCTGTCATGCAATTTAACAAAGTGTGGTTAACATACTTAACGCCCCGCTCCAACAGCGAGATATCATTCAGGGTTTCTTTGTATCTTCACCCAGATCCATAAATCAGTTTCACCTCAACACAGAGATACATGGCTGTAGTGCTGATGAACTAGATGATGGCGCACTGATCCACTAACGCCCTTAGCGTCACTGTCAGTGGGGATGAGCTGCCCTAACACTGTACGCCATTCACACACAAACACCACCCCTCTCCCTCCCTGACTATGTATTTCTACCTATCTATCTTCATTTCTGCTTTCCTAACACTGTACGCCGTTCACACACAAAAAACACTCCTCTCCCTCCTTGACTCTATGTATTTCTACCGATCTATCTCTATTTCCACATTCCCTCTCACTCCATGTTCAACTGACTGGCTTTCTTGATGTCTATAGTATTCTCTCCGGTATGCAATCTGGTTTCTGCTCAGGTTATGGATGTGTTACTGCAACCTTAAAGGTCCTCAATGATGTTGCCCTTGATTCTAAGCAATATGGTGCTGCTATTTTCTCTTGTTTCTTCTATTTTTTACCCCTTTTTTCTCTCCCCAATTTTGTGCTATCCAATTGGTAGTAGTTACAGTCTTGTCTCATCGCTGCAACTCTAACCCGGACGACGCTGGGCCAATTGTGCGCCGCCCCATGGGCCTCCCGGTCGCGGCCGGCTGTGACAGATCCTGGACTCGAACCCAGAGTCTCTGGTGGCACAGCTAGAGTCACCAGAGTCTCTGGTGGCACAGCTCTTGTGGCACAGATAGCACTGCGATGCAGTGCCTTAGACCACTGTGCCACCCGGGAGGCCTGGTGCTGCAATTTTCATTGACTTGGCCAAAGCTTTTGATACGGTAGACCATTCCATTCTTGTGGGTCGACTAAGTAGTATTGGTGTCTCTGAGGGGTCTTTGGCCTGGTTTTCTAACTACCTCTCTCAAAGAGTGCAGTGTATAAAGTCAGAAAATATGCTGTCTCAGCCACTGCCTGTCACCAAGTGAGTACCCCAAGGCTCGATCCTAGGCCCCACGCTCTTCTCAATTTACATCAACAACATAGCTCAGAATGTAGGAAACTCTTTTATTCATTTATATTCAGATGATACAGTCTTATACTCAGCTGGCCCCTCCCCAGATTTTGTGTTAAATACTCTACAGCAAAGCTTTCTTTCTGTCCAACAAGCTTTCTCTGCCCTTAACCTTGTTCTGAACACCTCCAAAACAAAGGTCAATATGGTTTGGTAAGAAGAATGCCTCTCTTCACACAGGTGTTATTACTACCTCTGAGGGTTTAGAGCTTGAGGTAGTCACCTCATACAAGTACATGGGAGTATGGCTAGACGGTACACTGTCCTTCTCTCAGCACATATCAAAGCAGAAGGCTAAAGTGCAATCTAGACTTGGTTTCCTCTATCGTAATCACTCCTCTTTCACCCCAGCTGCCAAACTAACCCTGATTCAGATGACCATCCTACCCATGCTAGATTATGGAGACATAATTTATAGATCGGCAGGTAAGGGTGCTCTAGAGCAGCTAGATATTCTTTAGCATTCGGCCATCAGATTTGCCACCAATGCTCCTTATAGGACACATCACTGCACTCTATACTCCTCTGTAAACTGGTCATCTCTGAACACCCGTCGCAAGACCCGCTGGTTGATGCTTATTTATAAAACCCTCTTAGCCCTCATCCTCCACATACAACACCACTTCTGTCAGTCACATTCTATTAAAGGTCCCCAAAGCTCACAGATCCCTGGGTCGCTCCTCTTTTCAGTTCGCTGCAGCTAGCGACAGGAACGAGCTGCAACAAACACTCAAACTGGACAGTTTTATCTCAATCTCTTAATTCAAAGACTCAATCATAGACACTCTTACTGACAGTTGTGGCTGCTTTGTGTGATGTATTGTTGTCTTTACCCTCTTGACCTTTGTGCGGTTGTCTGTGCCCAATAATGTTTGTACCATGTTTTGTGCTGCTAGCATATTGTGTTGCTACCATGTTGTTGTTATGTTGTGTTGATACCATGCTGTGGTGTCATGTGTCGCTGCCTTGAATATGTTGTTGTTTCTCTTTATGTACAGTAGTGTTGTGTTGTCTCTCTTGTTGTGATGTGTGTTTTGTCCTACATTTATATTGTATTTATTATTATTTATTTTTGTCCCAGGCCCCTGTCCCTGCAGGAGGCCTTTTGGTAGGCCGTCATTGTAAATACGAATTTGTGCTGAACTGACTTGCCTATTTAAATAAAGGTTAAATAAAAATACATTAAACAAATGTATTTATCTAGAGCTGAGGTGTGTGTGTGTGTGTGTGTGTGTGTGTGTGTGTGTGTGTGTGTGTGTGTGTGTGTGTGTGTGTGTGTGTGTGTGTGTGTGTGTGTGTGTGTGTGTGTGTGTGTGTGTGTGTGTGGAGAGTTGGAGTATTATGGGTCTTTGGGCATCAACTGATTGGCCTCAATGTTATCACAAGAGATGCAAACGTGGGGCAATTGGTTTAATTTGCATTCAATAAGCTACGCCACAATACCTGGGGCTGAGACAGAGGTAGACAGACGGAGAGGGAGATACAGGGGCAGCTAGAGAGAGAGAGAGAGAGAGAGCACAAGGGTGCCAGATAGACCAACTAAGCAAGCCAGACAGTGAAGGAAGGAGACTACAGAGTAAGTACGGGGCAACAATAAAAATCTGTACTGTTGTGGGTATTCGAGGACCGGAGTTGGGATCCATTGTAACTAGACTGATTGCTGCTCAAGGTTTCTGCACTTGCTCATCTCTTGATGGTTCCTGATGTGTTTGCAGCCCCCTTTGCAAAATCATTTTATCAATGATGCAAGAATCATGTCAGCACAGGCCTCTTTGGGATGGAATCATGCCTAGTTGAAAATCAGACATACAGCTAGCATCCCATCATCATCCTCAGAGAGAGAGAGCAGCCAAAACTCCCACAGAGACAGACAGATTTGCTACATTTCTAGCAACCCTGTGAGGACTGTTGCTATGTTTAGCTTGGTGGGCTCCTGCTGTTCAGAACCTTTTCAGTCAATAAGCCACTTCATTAATTTTATTAGCATTACAAAGGCCTTTCTTGTAAGTGTTGAGTTGTATTCATGCCAATGGGGCTGGCTTTTATCTACCTGATTATTCTACTAATTAGATAGACATCAATGCAAATGGTGGATGTTTGAGAAACACAGTCTATCTGGAATAACAGCTCAGCATACATTCATTTTATTGCACATCAATTAATTTACTGTATACTGCTATACCTTCTGTCTTCATTGACAGGAATGTGTAGGAAAGTGTGTAGGCTGCGTTGTACCATACTAAATAACACTACGTTTGACAAGAACTATTGTATTGTGCTCTGTCAACTTCTGTTTCTCATATACAGTAATGTGCTATAAAACATGTTTATGTGCCTCATAGGACAAATTCCTTTAAGTATTTGGTCATAGGCTGTGTAGAACTGTAAGAAATCAGTCATCTTTCTCTACTAAACCATGGGAAAAGCCGAACGGAGGCGGTCTGGGTTGTGTCTTTTTTGTCATTCTGTATGCATGAATTGTTGAGAAAATAGGGAACCCTGGGAAATTACATATTCATTGAACAGATATGCTCAAGCGATCTATTCAAGGTGTCTCAGTCACAAACACAACCTTTCCTCCCTCTTGCAAGAAGACCCCAGAGAAGTCTCTCAGATTTCTGTCTCTCTCTCCATTTTCTCCCTCCAATTTAAGGGTTTATTGACATGGGAAACATATGTTTACATGACCAAAGCAAGTGAAATAGATAATAAACAAAAGTGAAATAAACAAAGAATTAACAGCATACATTAAAAAATAATAAAGTAATTTAAAATGTCATATTATG
Organism: Oncorhynchus masou masou; assembly: GCF_036934945.1. Classification (NCBI taxonomy): domain Eukaryota; kingdom Metazoa; phylum Chordata; class Actinopteri; order Salmoniformes; family Salmonidae; genus Oncorhynchus; species Oncorhynchus masou. Next base: position 32,433,481 of record NC_088243.1, on the reverse strand, counting down.
TATATATGGTGTTTGATGATGTGCAAATAGTTAAAGTACAAAAGGGGAAATAAATAAACATAAATATAGGTTGCAATTACAATGGTGTTTGTTCTTCACTGGTTATACTTTTCTTGTGGCAACAGGTCTTGCTGCTGTGATTGCACACTGTGGTATTTCACCCAAATTAGATTTTTTTCTTGAATTCTTTGTGTATCTGTGTAATCTTAAGGAAATATGCCTCCAATACAGTCATACATTTGGCAGGAAGTTTCTCAATAGCAAGGCTATGCTCACTGAGTCTGTACATAGATTTCCTTCATTTTGAGTCAGTCACAGTGGTCTCTCTCTCTCTCTCTCTCTCTCTCTAGTCAGTTGGCTGGCTGAAAGAGGAACAATGGAGTCTTTTTGTGGGGAGAGAGGTCATCCTGTGGCAAGGCATGAAATATGGGCAGCCACACAAACCGAGGCATTGACTGTGTAAAAAACTGAACAGCGGGAAGAGGAAGAGAAGATGCACCATGTTAAACATGACAGAAATAAGTAGGCAGGTCTAGGCCAGAGGAAGCCCTCTAACCACACTCATTCTTCTCACACGAGAATCTGACCTCATCACTCTGACTCTGTGTGTGTATATGTGTGTGTGTTTCTTATCTCACTGGCAGAAATTGTAAAGAACCTTGTGATTATATTTCTTCTGACTATGCCATGTTGAATAAAAATAACTATTTAACACTTATCAACAAATAGCTTATATTAAGTAATTGGCCCTCTTTTTCACATTGTGGGTGGTGACAGTGTAGAACCGGCAATCCAAATGTCTATCTAAAGTTAACAGCCTCGCCTACTGGATGAATCTGTCGACAGTCATGTGCACAGGCTTTCTGTGAAACCTTTAAACCGAGGAAATGCTATCACCAGAATTCAAATCAATTGAAAGGGCTTTATTGGCATGATTTGCACACACGCTTTGCAAAAGTAGCAATTTGTGGTCAGCATATCTCCACCACTCTCCATCTATCTCCAACCAGTCATTCACTCCATATCTCAAAAACCACACCAGCTCACTTTATCATTCTCATTGCAACAAGCAAGGCATCTTCAAAAAAGATCCTTAAAAAGATGGGAATGTGAACTTCCTATTTACTGAAAAAATGTTGTCTGTCTCCGTGTGAGTACATGTAGGGACATACACAATACAGTGCATTCGGAAAGTATTCAGACCCATTTACTTTTTCCACATTTTGTTACGTTAAAGCCTTATTCTGAAATGGATTAAATAGAAACAATTCCTCATCAATCTACACACAATCCACCATAATGACAATGTGAAAACAGGTTTTATAAATTTTTGCAATGTATTAAAAATAGAATACCTTATTTACATAAGTATTCAGATCCTAAGGATTCGAAATTGAGCTCAGGTGCATCCTGTTTCCATTGATCATTCTTGAGATGTTTCTACAACTTGAATTGGAGTCCACAGGTGGTAAATTAATTTTATTGGATATGATTTGGAAAGGCACACAACTGTCTATAAATGGCCCCACAGTTGACAGTATATGTCACAGAAAAAAACAAGCCATGAGGTTTAAGGAATTGTCCGTAGAGCTCCGAGACAGTATTGTGTCGAGGCACAGATCTGGGGAAAGGTACCAAAACATTTCTGCAGCATTGAAGGTCGCAAAGAATACAGTGCCCTCCATCATTCTTAAAGGGTAGAAGTTTGGAACCATTAAGACTCTTCCTGGAGCTGGCCGCCCGGCCAAACTGAGCAATCGGGAAGGAGGGCCTTGGTCAGGGAGGTGACCAAGAACCCGATGGTCACTCTGACAGAGCTCTAGAGTTCCTCTGTGGAGATAGGAGAACCTTCCAGAAGGACAACCATCTCTGCAGCACTCCATCAATCAGGCCTTTATGGTAGAGTGGCCAGACGGAAGCCACTCCTCAGTAAAAGGCACATGAAAGCCCATGTGGCTAAAGACTCTAAGACCGTGAGATACAAGATTCTCTGGTCTGATGAAACCAAGATTGAACTCTTCGGCCTGAATGCCAAGCGTCACATCTGGAGGAAACCTGGCACCATCCCTACGGTGAAGCATAGTGGTGGCAGCATCATGCTGTCAGGACGTTTTTCTGCGGCAGGGACGGGTCAGGATCGAGGGAAAGATGAGCTGAGCAAAGTACAGAGATCTCCTTGATGAAAACTTGCTCCAGAGCGCTCAGGACCTCAGACTGGTGTGAAGGTTCACCTTCCAACAGGACAACGACCCTAAGCACACAGCCAAGACAATGCAGGAGTGGCTTCAGGACAGGTCTCTGAATGTCCTTGAGTGACTCAGCCAGAGCCCGGAATAGAACCCGATCAAACATCTCTGGAGGGACCCGAAAATAGCTGTGCAGCAACGCTCCCAATCCAACCTGACAGAGTGTGAGAGAATCTTTAGAGAAGAATGGGAGAAACTCACCAAATACAAGTGTTCCAAGCTTTTAGCGTCATACCCAAGAAGACATGAGGCTGTAATCACTGCCAAAGGTGATTTAACAAGTACTGAGTAAAGGATATGAATACTTATGTAAATGTGATTTTTCAGGGTTTTTTAAACAAAAAATGTGCAAACATTTCTAAAAACGTGTATTTGCTTTGTCATTATGGGGTATTGTGTGTAGATTGATGAGGGGGGAAACGATTTAATCTATTTTAGAATAAGACTGTAACATAACAAAATTTGTAAAAAATCAAGGGGTCTGAATACTTTCCGAAGACACTGTATGTACAAAAGTATGTGAACACCCCTTCAAATTAGTGGATTCGGCAATTTCACCCACATGTATAAAATCAGGCTGTGTTTGATGGTTCGGGCTAGGCCCCCCAGTTCCAGTGAAGGGGAAACTTAACGCTAAAGCATACAATGATATTCTTGATGATTCTGTGCTTCCAACTTTTTAGCAACAGTTTGGGGAAGGCCTTTTCCTGTTTCAGCGTGACAATGCCCCTGTGCACAAAGCAAGGTCCATACAGAAATAGTTTGTCGAGATTGGTGTGGAAGAACTTGACTGGCTTTCACAGAGCACTGACCTCAACCCCGTCGAACGCCTATGGGATGAATTGGAACATCGACTGTGAGCCAGGCCTAATCGTCCAACATCAGTGCCCAACCTCACTAATGATCTTGTGGCTGAATGGAAGCAAGTCCCACAGCAATGTTCCAACATCTAGTGGAAAGTCTTCCCATAAGAGTGGAGGCTGTTATAGCAGCAAAGCGGGCACAAACTCCATATTAATGCCCATGATTTTGAAATTAGTTCTTCAACAAGCAGGGGTCCAAATACTTTTGGTCATGTAGTGTATGTGCTCAGCGAGCACCTTTGATATCTGATATTGAAGAACATGTATTACACTTCATAATAAAGCCACAATTTGCATCATCCCACACCAGAAAGCAGTGAGGAACTCCAATAGTGTGAATGTAGTATATTTAAAGGGTCAGACACACAGAGAAATCTGACTGCCGATAGGTGCTCTTGCTAGAACAAAATACGTTCCTGCTGTGTACCAAAATGGTGCCACGAAACTGTCGATTTTACTTGTCGAATTTTAATGCTGGTCAGTGGCCAACAACTTGACTTAAAACCAATCAGAGACCACAAACCTCCATGTGGGAGAGACCAACTTTTCCCAGCGTAATCAGCCACCTTTTAAAGCTGCATAATACATGTTTTTTTCTATAGCAAGCCTTTACAAGTGTTGTGCTTGAAGAAGGATTGTTTTGTTAGGTTTGATAATGTGCACTTGGTCATTAGCTTGCTAACTGAGCCAGGCAGTCACACACACTTCATATGAAACGAAAGCGGTGGTAAATGCAGCCCAATGCATACACCACTAAATGTTTTACCAAGCTAACTATTTAGCAAGATGATGAAGAAATAATTCAAATCACTCTCCATTATCCCATATAGCCTGTGCCAGTTTGCTTGCTAGCTAGCATTAGCTAAATGTTTAGCATCGCTATTTATGGTGTGTTCGCTCAGTGCGCCCTGGGTGTTCGTAAATTCAGTGTTGTAAGATTGTCATTTAGTAAACTGCGTTTCACTCTCTGGGCGTTCTGCGCGCACACTGGATGCTCTGGCCGAGGAGTAGGGTTGATCCGAGCGTTCTCATCCATAATAAATACAAATACCTCACAACCGCAGTCAAGCACCTAATCTAACTCGCTAAAGTTGGCTATCTTCCTAGCTACTTCCAGACACAAATGAGAGAACACCTCACTATGACCATTTTACTCAACCTAGCAGAGCTGGCTAGGCTGTTCTCATGTTATCTAGAGTGTTGGTGACTGCAACTGTGCAGCTGGCAATAATTTAATTGCGGTTTTTGGACGTTTACTGACACCAGTCATATTCGACGGGTGTTGAGCGTTTGTAAATTCATAAATCATTCTGCGCTTTTCCACATATAAATCGCAGTAGATAACCAGAGCGAACGCACCTTTAGTTAGCACAACATAGCTAACAGGCAGCTGCTTCATTCAAACCCAATTCCATTGTGATGTAATTATAATGTTGCTAGCTACTCTACTTATCTAATTGTGGCCATCTGGTTAGTATCAACAATTTACTGTTCTAATTACATTGGTAACCAGTTTATAATAGCAATAAGGCACCTCAGGGGTTTGTGGTATATGGCCAATATACCACGGCTAAGGGCTGTTCTTATGTGCAATGCAATGTGGAGTGCCTGGATTTACAGCCCTTTGCCGTGGTATATTGGCCATATACCATACTCCATCAGGCCTTACTGCTAAAGTATTTTGTAAATTCTAGCTAGTAGGTATAACATTAGCACAGCTTGCTAGCTAGCTAGCTAACATAAGCTATCTACAACAGGCACAAGCCAAACAAGCTACTGCCACCTTGTGGTCTGGAATATTTTAAGGAGGCTGCTCGGTGGTTAAACTGCAATGTGGGTTCCATTAATACAGAGCTTTATAACAGAGTTTTAACTCATCATGCTCTCATCTCATTTGAAGTCCCCACCAAATAAGATGCCATGGTCTTGTGGTTGTTGGATCCAAACGAGCCTTGTCTTGATGGTATTGACTGGCCAGACTAACCTTATAGCTTTGCAGAGTAAATCATCTCAGTAAATCATCAATGTGACAGAAAGTGGGGTGAAATTAAGGGGAAACTGGTCTCTTACCTTCCAGGAAGGACAGCAGGCCTAGTGATTAGGGAAAGGCCTACCTGAGACTTTAGGTGTCGTCATAATCTGACCACGATGGATTTTTTCCCTGTCTGTCATGAGATTTTTTCAGATTCTCCACCCTTCTCTCAGTGTGCACTTGCGTACAAAGAGCAGAACCACAGAAGAAAATTGTACCTAGAAGCCATTGTAATGTGTCTTCAGACTTTATAGTTCAAGTTATCAGGTTTGATGTGCAGATAATACATATTCATGAGTCTATAGAAATGTAATGGCCAAGAAGACGAATCAGCAAAACAGCAGAATGTGAATTTCCAGTAGTAGTCCTAGGTCCCGTTCAGTGACGATTTTAGCATGTACATCTTGGTAGGGGAAACAAAAAAAATGTGGGATGCATGCCAGGAAAGCAACAAAACAACACTAAACAATATATTAATTGCACTAGAACAGAGACAAACGGTGCCCACAAACTGTTAGGGCCTACATAAAGCTGTCCCAAAAGCAATCCCAACACCTTACCACTGCTACAGTTCATTCAGCCTCATTTACTGCCTTTAAAAAAAAAACATAGTTGATATGGCTGACTTGCTTAAACAAATGTGGTTTCTACTGACAATTGAGATGTGCAAACTATGGCATAAGGGGACGACAAGCGAATAAGACGCAATCGGTAATTTCAATTAAGATATTAATGAGCGAGAGACGACGGACGTAGACAATATAACTATTTGTTCAGCACTTTTGAAATGTAGTGACAGAATTCAGAACATGGGCCGTTCTTACAAAAAAACAGACAATGAAAGCTCTTGCAATATTCGATGATTGCATTTCTCTAAAACAGGTTATAGGCAAACAAGCACACACCGGCCATGAACGATGTGTTTACAATACCGCATTGGTGAAAATAGACCAAATTATTAGGGTGAGGCACATGGGCTACTAACAGCTTACTACACAACATACACTTTGTATTACTTTAGCTACAGTATACATATCTCTCTGGCATTCTATATAATTTATGAAGCAGCATTATAAGATATTCTTGGACTCACATTGTGATGTGCTTGAACAGGAAAGTGGCGCGGTCGGTCCTTCGTGGGCAAATTTTGTCATCAAAGAGAAATGAATGACCGTTCAAAACATATTTTACCAGTCGTAGCTTATTTTTCCCGAGTTCCCAGTTGTCTTGAACTCACAGTTAGCCACTGATTCCTTCACAAACCACTCATTGTTGAATTTGCGATTTCAACTTGTTGTATAATGTTTATGTCCAATGGCCGATGAGGACCGTACGTCATCCCCAATTCTAAGGTTAGAGCTCGGCGCACATGACAAATTTGAACACAACACTTAATCATATATTTTCAGATTCTCCACCCTATAATTTTTCTTCATAAGACAAGAATTGAAAAGGATTTGACTGTCGACTTGATTCATGTTGACGACTGCTAGCTTGCTAACTAAGATTTTGAAAGTATGATGTTGACATGTCCAATAAAGGTTTTTAAAAAAGCTACTGTAGTTATAACATGTTTGATGTCATTCTATCTGTGGCCAATGGCCTTGAGCCTTCTTGGATGGGCACTTCTAATACAACTCAATGGCAGAACCCAAGGGGCAAACATTTTCAAGCTCTAACCTTAGAATTGGGGATGACTACTATCCCATGAGTGACAGAACACTGAGCCAATCATGACAGAAAACTGAGGTGCAACGCTCTGTATTTTCTGATGGCTAGCCCCACCACCACAGAAAGCACTGAGCTCGGCTGAAACACCTACATTTTGGAGCTGCCTTATTCAAGAAAGCAAAAAAGAGACCATGTTTGTATGCAGCTTTATTAACTCAATTACATTTAGTTTTTTTTTTTTACATTGTTTGCAAACTGATACGTGACACATATTAATGCCAAAATAACAAGCAAAACAGGCAAGCCCACCTGCCCTGAATGAGGGGTTACCACTGGCCCTCTTGTATGATGTATTTTCATGCAGGAAGGGAGTATTAGTGGAGGTGAGAGAGCTGTGATGGACCATACTATTGGGATAGATTTATTCACTGATCTTGGACTTGATTTACCTCCAGTTAGAACCATTCCATAAACAATGACACGGTGCAATCTGGTATTGTAGTTCAAGCATATGGAAGATTTTCTCATTTGATTAATTTGGAGTAGAGTTAAAAACTGCAAGATATGAACAAGTGTTGTGTTCAAATCAATGTTATTTGTCACATGCAACGAATACAACAGGTGTAGAAATTCTTACTTACGAGCCCTTTCCCAACAATGCAGAGTTAAAAAGAAATACACGAGCAAATAAAAATACAATCTACAGTTGACTCCTATCTTCCAGACTGGACAACAGGCCTAGTAGGTAAAGGCATTTCTGAGATTTTAGGTGTCATCATAATCTGACCACGACGAATTTGTTTTTTCCGGGGGTCTCTGCCCGTCATGAGTTATTTTCTGATTCTCCGCCCTTCTCTCAAAGCGTGCACTTGCCTGCAAAGAGCAGAACCACAGCAACAACAAAAAACGACCTAGAAGCCATTGACTGTAAATGTGTCTTCGGGCTTTAAATTATGTAATAGAAAAATCTGTAAATACAGATACAATTCTCACCATATTAAAACCACATGTAAAGGAAAAAATACTCTCGTTGAAGCTGAAAGGGGGCGGGAAGAGGATTCCAACCCATGGTTGCAGATTGGGTATGTCAGTGAAGTCACGCCCCTAGGTGGAGTCCTCTACGATTTTGATGCACGGTTGAAATACTCACACTTGTAGGCTTAGCGTTCTTTAATTTGAGTTCAGCAGCCGCGAGGTTTGTTGTCTAAAGCGGGGAAACTGTTGTTGCTTTCCAACGTAAGGAAAGGGATAAACACGGATTTCAAAATCTGGCAAGATCCGTCTTTCTCTGTGCTGGATTTTAAACCGTGAAACTTCGAGGTTTTTCTTTTAGATTTTCTTTTTTGTTTAGAAAACCTAAAATATGGGAGCTCAGTTGTCCAAGGGTGGAGTAGCTGTTGAGGGGAAAGCGGTCGCCGACCCGGCTGTCGCTAAAACAAATGGCCAGGTAAGACAAGTCCAGTTGCATGCTTCTACATTTGGCACCCAACGCCCTCGTCCAGCGTGAGTTGCATGGGCAACGTGTTAACGTTACCAGACTTGCGAGACCTCACGCCTACCAGTGAACATTATATTTAACGTTACTTACTAATTAGCAAAATCATATTTGGATGAAAACCTCATGTTTCGATGGTATTTTGTTTAAAAATGTGTGCATGGTTGGTGGTTAACCACCAAAACCCTTTGTTAATTAAATTCGTCTCGAACTTTTTGCCTAATAAAGTAATACCAGGGCTGTTCAAAAATTCTCAAATTATTATCACATGAATGGAAATATCAGTTTTAATTCAACTAGATCTCTCGTGAGTTGGCGCTATAAGTTGGCAGCGATCGCCCACTCGTCGAACAACAGATGCACAGGATGCAAATGGAGTTTGCTCGAGGCTTGAAAACAATGTGCACGGGGCCAGAAAAGCGTTGTATATTTAAAAAAGATCTCGGACTTTGTTGTGCTATTTTCGATGTACTCCTTCATTTGTAGAGATGAAAACATTAAATTGTAAAGTCAAACCTTGTTTTATTGCACATGCCGCTCGCATGCCCGTTATCTGGATGATGACTCGCTATACTACTGTAGCTGATGGTTGTAAAAATGGGTGCAATTGCCAGTCTACTGTCTCATTGAGGCGGCACGCCTACCAGTTGGTGCATTCTCTGGTTAATTTACATTTTCTTTGGCCTAAAGATTATAGGAGATTCAATTATTATAGTTAAGTTTGATATCACAAATTTACATAACATACATTTTTAGATCGTTTGGGTTATTTGAATGGCAATAAATATACAAATGTACGATATTGACATTTTGCAACGAATAGCACAACTAATCTGCTTCTTAATTTGATCGGGGTCCTTTGTTCCAAAATTCAGATTGCTGTTGTCGCGGAGCACTTATGCCTCCACGTGGTCGATGGAAGTAATGCAAACTAGCTGTGCATATGAAGCGTTTTGCTGTGCATTTTACCCGGTCAAATAATTGTCCACAATGACCTGCTGTTATACTTGGTTGGCCATACACCACAATCAACTTGAATTAGCTCCCGAAAAAAGCAGTCGGTCTTTTTATCCCACGAGCCATTTCCTTGGTCCACATTTGCCTGTATACTTCTCCCCAATACCAGTTAATTTTGATAATTTAATTGTTCTCCACATATGTGTAAATGGTTTCTCGCTGTTGTCCACAGGAGAACGGCCATGTTAAAACCAATGGAGATGTCTCTGCCAAGCCTGATGGGGATGCAGCTGCCGTAGACGGGAATGGCATAGCCGAGCCAGCCAAACAGGGTGAGATGGGTGCTGGCGATGCCATCGAGGCCGCCCCTGCTGCTGAAGGAGATGCGGTCAAGGCCGAAGGGGAGGCCGCAAAGGATGCCAAGAAGAAGAAGAAATTCTCCCTGAAGAACTCCTTCAAGTTCAAGGGCATCTCGCTGAGGAAGACCAAGAAGAATAGTGAGGAAGGCAAGGAGGCCGCCTCCCCCTCGGCAGAGGACAAGCCAGAGGAGAATGGCCACGCAGCCAAGGAGACCAAAGAGGAGACGCCGGCTACTGAGCCTGTGGCAGAGGCCAAGGAGGAGGCCACTCTGGTCCCAGAAAGCGAGGCCGCAGCAGCAGAGGAAGCCCCTCCAGCAGAGGAAGCCCCCGCCGAGGAGGCTGCCACCCCTGCAGAGGTCACGACACCCGCAGCATCCGAGGCCGAGCCCAAGGCAGAGTGACCGTGCCCGTCACGGCTACTTGAACGTTATTTCCAAGATTAAAGTATATATGAGAGACTCGTGCCACATTCTTAACGTTATAAACAAAACTACAAACGAAGACAAATGAAGAAGGATATATCACATTTGCTGATTCAGCCACCAGTTCACTGCCTTTATCATTTCTCTGCTGATTGGAATCTCACCGGCCCTCTCATGATGAAACTGTTGGCTTACGGTGCCCCTCATGGTACTTACTGGAACTGGCGCGTGGAGAAGGTTTTGGATTGGATGTAGAACGAATCTGGAATACTGACTTATTTTCCCAATTCATGGAGACGCATCCTTTTAACAGCGTGGCAGCCCTATAACATTTTCATTTCTTATATCTTGGGATCTAATAGTTGACAGCGGTTATGGAGCAGGGCAGACCATCTCCTTCACTCAAAATGACTGTTATATGGACATAAACCGTTCAAATGATCTTACTCATTTCTTGAATTCTACATTCCTATGTTTTACCCCCAAATTTCAAGTATTTTGTGCTGTATAGGAAAAATACATTAAACCAGGGGAGGTGGAAAAGGTGACGTCTTTGTGCATTTTGATAATTTTCTGGCTAAAACCACATTTGCGCTTTCTGGGTCTTGTAGTATTCACATTTCAGAGTTTATGATGCAGGGGTTGGGGTTGTGTACAAAATGTGCTTTTTATCTGCAATTTGTCTCTGTAAATATGTTTTGGCCAATATCTTTGGTTCTTTTATTTTGCTATTGTTTTAAAGATGTTCATGGTTTTATTGTAACTTTTAATAAGGGTAAATAAATGTTTGATCCCCTCTGATCGTGTTTTGCCTCTGTCATCCTAAACCATGTGGGAGCGGTTCATCTTGGGATAGGATTACCAGGGTCAGTTTTTATACCCACACAGCTCTTGAAAATGGATGAATGCACCACATGAATTGCCTCCAAGACCCTTCAATCAGTACATCTTCACAGAGCTCCAAGAGGATGGCTGAGGTGAAGAACTTTATAAACTGACAAATCAATGACTGACAAGGTACCAAACTTATGAATTGAGCCACAGTATGTCAGTATCACGCTTGGCTACAAGTGCGTTCTCTTCTCACATCTCAGACTATACTATAACTTTACAATTTGAAAATATTTATTACTTGCCAAAACAAGCTATGTCAAGGAAAGTTTGGCTAAAGTTAGAAGACCAACTAATTGGCACCAATCAATTGTCAATTTGTGCACTTTCTACAAATCCATGTCAAAGAATTTAACTGAGATTGGAGCCTAAACTTCCAAAGAGCAACTGGTAAGGAAGAAACCTATACTGAAGATGGGTGGTTTTTCTATACAAAGTGGCCTTGGTTGGAAATTAGGTTGTGGGAATTGCGTGGAAGACTGGGTGATCTGGAGTGTATATATTGTACAAGTTCAGGGAGGTCCCTCCGTTGTCTCATTTAGTTCAATAATGAATAGATAACTGGTTCTGGTGCATTCTCTCAGAGCATTGCTCACCTTAACCAGAGGGATTGGGTTAAAAGCAAAAGACACTTTGGTTGATTGTGTTCAGTTGTGCAACTGACTAGGTATCCCCCTTCCCGTCACCCTAGCCGTGAGGTCAAATTGCTGAATTGAAGTAAGCAGACACACGTGACATTTGGCCCTATCCAGACACAATTATAGAGCACCTAGGCACACTTCTGTAATCTGTACATTGAATGGATGTCTATAACAACATGGTAGTGTCACCTTGTCATCTCATGGGCTTGGTAGAATTTATCATACTGCTTAAAACTATCCTTTTTCTGAAGAATTAGATACACAAACTCAATGATTTGGTGGTGTAGTGACAGTGGGATAAAGGCAGTTTTTGGGAATCTACTCTGGAAATAGTCTTGTTTTTAAACCTTTATTTAATTAGACAAGTCAGTTAAGAACAAAATTCTTATTTACAATGACAGCCTACCGGGGAACAGTGGGTTAACTGCCTTGTTCAGTGGCAGAACAACAGATTTTTACCTTGTCAGCTCGGGGATTCAATCACGCAACCTTTCAGTTACTGGCCCAACACTAACCACTAGGTAGCTTGGTAAAGGGCAGGTAGCCAATTACTTCACACTAGAAGTAAAGCTACCCGTAAGAATTAAGTTTACTTTGAAAGTTAACTACTTTGGTAAATTATGTGAATCTGAAATGTAATAGACCACAAATTGCAAGAACAAACCACTTTGGGGTCATATGTTAATAAGGTGTAATTTTGCCTATTAAACATGTTCCAAGTGATAATTAGGCAGGACAATGCTGAAAAATAAAGGACATTATTTCCTACTTCACCCATATTTAATTTTTGCAAGAAAAAGTAGTGTATACTAGATTGCTAGTTACACTGCTACATGGCTACTGAAAACTACCTAGATTGGAGTTTAGTTTCAACTATCCCCAAGCTAGTGCAAAATATACACTGAACAAAAATATAAACACAACATGTAAAGGGTTGGTTTCATGAGCTGAAATAAAAAAATCACAGAAATTTACAGAACAAAAAAAAGCTTATTTCTCTCAAATGTTGTGTCCAAAATGTTTAAATCCCTGTTCGTGAGCATTTCTCCTTTGCCAAGCTAATCCATCCACCTGACAGGTGTGGCATATCAAGTAGCTGATTAAACAGCATGATCATTACACAGGTGCAACTCGTGCTGGGGGACAATTAAAGGCCACTTTAAAATGTGCAGTTTTGTCACATAACACAATGCCACAGATGTCTCAAGATTTTAGGGATTGTGCAATTGACATGCTGATTGTAGGAATGTGCACCAGAGCTTTTGCCAGAGATTTTAATGTTCATATCATGTATGTACCACATGCTACCTCCAATGTCGATGTAAAGAATTTGGCAGAAAGTCCAACCAGCCTCACAACCGCAGACCACGTGTAACCACGCTAGTCCAGGACGTACATATTCTGCTTCTTCAAATTTGGCAGAAAGTCCAACCAGCCTCACAACCGCAGACCACGTGTAACCACGCTAGTCCAGGACGTACATATTCTGCTTCTTCACCTGCAGGATCATCTGGAGGGGGGTGCTGAGGAGTATGTCTGTCTGTAATAAAAACAAGTATTTTTTAATTGAACCTTTATTTAACTAGGCGAGTCAGTAAGAACAAATTCTTATTTACAATGACGGCTTACCCCAGGCCAAACCAAGACGATGCTGGGTCAATTGGCACCGCCCCATTGGACTCCCAATCAAGGCCAGATGTGATGCAGCCTGGATTCAAACTAGGGACTGCAGTGACACCTCTTGCACAGAGATGCAGTGCCTTAGACCGCTGCGCCACTCGGAAGCGCTTTTGTGGGGGGGAAATTATGTTTGGCTGGGCCTGGCTACCAAGTGGGTGGGCCTTTGCCCTCCCAGGCTCAGCCATGGGCTATAATATTGGGTTGGTCCCCCCTTTGCTGCTATAACAGCCTCCACTCTTCTGGGAAGACTTTCCACTAGATGTTGGAACATTGCGGCAGGGACTTCCTTCCATTCAGCCACAAGAGCATTAGTGAAGTAGGACACTGATGTTAGGCGATTAAGCCTGGCTCGCAGTTGGTGTTCCAATTCATCCCAACGGTGTTCGATGGGTTTGATGGAGTAAAGTGGCGCTGACAGAGATGGTCGCCTCGCTTCGAGTTCTTAGGAAACTGCAATATTGTTTCTGACATTGTTACCCAGGAAATCTTAAGTCTTATTACATACACCCAGGAAGAACTATTGGATATAAGAGCAACGTCAACTTACCAACATTACGACCAGGAATAGGACTATCCCGAAGCGGATCCTCTGTTCAGACCACCACCCAGGACAATGGATCTAATCCCAGTAGCCAACCCAAAACAACGGTGCCTCAGAAGGGGCAGATGGAGCGGCCTCCTGGTCAGGCTCCGTAGACGTGCACACCGCTCCTGAGTATACTACTCGTCTCAGGACAACGAGGTAGACGAAATTCGAGCAAGGATTGCCTTCCAGGGAGACATCAGAGATGGTAACATTCTGTTTCACGGAAACATGGCTCTCTCGGGATATGTTGTCGGTATTGGTTTAGCCTCCGGGCTTCTCCATGCATCACGCCAGTAGAGATAAACACCTCTCTGGGAAAGAGGAAGGGTGGGGATGTATGCTTTATGATTAAAGACTCATGGTGTAATCATAACAACATACAGGAACTCAAGTCCTTCTGCTCACCCGAACTAGAATTCATTACAATCAAATGCCGGCCATTTTACCTACCAAGAGAATTCTCGTCAGTTATAGTCACAGCTGTGTACATTCCCCCTCAAGCGAACACCAAGACGGCCCTCAAGGTACTTCACTGGACTCAAGGTAAACTGGAAACTATATATACAGAGGCTGCATTTATTGTAGCTGGGGATTTTAACAAAGCAAATTTGAGAACAAGGCTACCTAAATTCTATCAGCATATTGATTGCACGACACACAGGGCTAATACTCTCGACCACTGCTACTCTAACTTCCTCAATGCATACAAAGCCCTTCCCCGCCCTCCCTTCGGAAAATCCGACCACGGCGCCATCTTGCTTGTATCGTCTTATAAGCAAAAACTCAAACAGCATGTACCAGTGACGAGAACCATTCAAAGCTGGTCTGACCGATCAGAAGCCACGCTTCAAAATTGTTTTGATCACGTGGACTGTATCAGCCTCAGAGAACAACATTTGCATTGGCGATGTTGTACCCACTGTGACTATTAAAACCTACCCTAACCAGAAACCGTGGCTGGACTGCACTTCCCTCAACCGCAAGGCTCTCCAGAGGGTGGTGTGGTCTGCACAACGCATCACCGGTGGAAAACTACCTGCCCTCCATGACACCTACAGCACCCGATGTCACAGGCAGGCCAAAAAGATCATCAAGGACAGCAACCACCTGAGCCACTGCCTGTTCACACCGCTATCATCCAGAAGGCGAGATCAGTAAAGGTGCATCAAAGCAGGGAAAGAGAGACTGAAAAACAGCTTCTATCTCAAGGCCATCAGACTGCTAAACAGCAATCACTAACTCAGAGTGGCTGCTGCCTACATTGAGACCCAATCACTGGACACTTTAATAAATGGATCACTAGTCACTTTAAACAATGCCACTTTAAATAATACCCCTTTAATAATGTTTACATATCTTACATTACATCACATGTATATACTGTATTTTATACCATCTATTGCACCTAGCCTATGCTGCTCGGCCATCGCTCATCCATGTACTTATATGTACATATTCTCATTCACCCCTTTAGATTTGTGTGCATTAGGTAGTTGTTGGGGAATTGTTAGATTTCTTGTTAGATATTACTGCACTGTCGGAACTAGAAGCACAAGCATTTCGCTAACCATGTGTATGTGACCAATAAAATTTGATTTGATGGGGTTGAGGTCAGGGTTCTGTGCAGGCCAGTTAATTTTTTCCACACTGATCTCGACAAACCATTTTTGTATGGACCTCGCTTTGTGCGTGCTGAAACAGGAAATGGCCTTCCCCAAACTGTTGCCACAAAATTGGAAGCGCAGAATCATCTAGAATTTCAATGTATGCTGTAGTGTTAAGATTTCCCTTCAATGGAACTAAGGGGCCTAGCCCAAACCATAAAAAACAGCTCAGACCATTATTCCTCCCATACCATAGTTTACAGCTGGCACTATGCGTTTGGGCAGGCAATTTATTTTTTATATTTTTTATTTAACCTTTATTTAACTAGGCAAGTCAGTTAAGAACAAATTCTTATTCACAAAGATGCCCTACCAAAAGGCCTCCTGCGGAGACGGGGGCCTGGGGTGTAAAAAAAAATCTAAATACAATATAAATATAGGACAAAACGTGCTGAAAGAGAGACAACACTACATAAAGAGAGACCTAAGACAAAAACATAGCAAAGCAGCAACACATGGCAACACAGCATGGTAGCAACACAACATAACAACAACATGGTAGCAACAAAAATGGTACAAACATTATTGGGCACAGTCAACAGCACAAAGTCCAAGAAGGTAAAGACAACAATACATCACACAAAGCAGCCACAACTGTCAGTAAGAGTGTCCATGATTTAGTCTTTGAATGAAGAGACGGAGATAAAACTGTCCAGTTTGAGTGTTTGTTGCAGCTCGTTCCAGTCGCTAGCTGCAGCGAATTGAAAAGAGGAGCGATCCAGGGATGTGTGTGCTTTGGGGACCTTTAACAGAATGTGACTGGCAGACCGGATGTTGTATATGGAGGATGAGGGCTGCAGTAGATAGCTCAGATCAGGGGGAGTGAGGCCTAAGATGATTTTATAAATAAGCATCAACCAGTGGGTCTTGCGACTGGTATACAGAGATGACCAGTTTACAGAGGAGTATAGAGTGCAGTGATGTGTCCTATAAGGAGCATTGATGGCAAATCTGATGGCCGAATGGTAAAGAACATCTAGCTGCTCGAGAGCACCCTTACCTGCCAATCTATAAATGATGTCTCCATAATCTAGCATGGGTAGGATGGTCATCTGAATCAGGGTTAGTTTGGCAACTGGGGTGAAAGAGGAACGATTACGGTAGAGGAAACCAAGTCTAGATTTAACTTTAGCCTGCAGCTTCTCCTGGCATCCACCAAACCCAGATTTGTTTGTTGGACTGACAGATGGTGAAGCGTGATTCATCACTCCAGCTGACGCTTGACTTGTTGGAAAGGTGGCATCATATGACAGTGCCACATTGAAAGTCTCTGATCTCTTCAGTAAGGCCATTCTACTGCCAATGTTTGTCTATAGAGATTGCATGGCTGTGCTCTTGATTTTATACACCTGTCAGCAATGGGTGTGGCTGAAATAGCGAAATCCACTCATTTTTAAAATTTACCTAGGCAAGTCAGTTAAGAACAAATTCTTATTTTCAATGACGGCCTAGGAACAGTGGGTTAACTGCCTGTTCAGGGGCAGAATGACAGATTTCGTACCTTTCAGCTCGGGGATTTGAACTTGCAACCTTTCGGTTACTAGTCCAATGCTCTAACCACTAGGCTACTCTGCCACCT
This sequence comes from Oncorhynchus masou masou, assembly GCF_036934945.1. Taxonomy (NCBI): domain Eukaryota; kingdom Metazoa; phylum Chordata; class Actinopteri; order Salmoniformes; family Salmonidae; genus Oncorhynchus; species Oncorhynchus masou. The sequence goes on along the minus strand of NC_088243.1, from coordinate 32,416,395 downwards.
GTTACTTTTGTATATATACTGTAATTCTACCACAAAGTACAAGTTTTATACAAGATTACATATTGGTTTTACATTTACTATAAGTGATAATACCTCAACTTGGACTCGACTGCATCCATTTAACTGACAGTCCAACACCTTAGAAATTACACTCAAATGAGGTACAAACCACTTCATGAGGTTGCACTACTAGATGCTACGTATTCAAATATATATTTTTTAAGAACTTATTCAAATAGTTGCTTTAAATTCTTTACTTCCTGGTCATTTTTTTCCCTTTGTTCTGCAAAACCCCATGGCCTAGTAGTTAGTTAACCAAAACACACATCAATTACAGTGCTCTCAATTGATAGTTGTGCTTTGTATTGTAACATCCTTACTGAGGAGATGATGGATGGTTGTTGTTTAAAAGTAATAAAGGTTAAAGAGACTCCAGTAGAGTAACTGTTCACTCACAGTTGTAGTTGCAGCATTGTCACTTGTGAGTCTTTGGCACCACCTAGTGTCAAGTGATGGGACAAAACGATAAAATACTGACATGTAATTTATACCCATTTCAGACAGAACATGTGGATGGTATATTACCTGTAAAAAATATAAGGCAATGTTTATATGACCTCCATTCAAACAGCCCCTAATTTACCACTTTCTTGCAGGTATACTCCTTTTATACATATCAGTGGGTAACTGGCAAATTCAGGTGTGGGAAGGTTGTTGTTAAGCCATGGGGGCTGTTTGCATTTCAGATGAGGGAGGTGTTAAACAATGGAAGTGTTAATGAATTTACCTGCAATAAACCAGAGGACCATTCACACAGCCCCAATATCTGTATTTTGGTTACAGGGTCTGTGAAAATGACTAGGTCTTCAGGTATCTTTACCATTTACCCCCTACCCCTTTCCGCAGCCTGGTCTCATAGACTAGATGTAACATAGTAAATCTAAATCCGGACTCCTGAAATTGGTATGATATGTTACATCTGGTATCATTACATAAGGCTAAAGGTTACTTAAAGCAAAAAACTAAGGTTGGGCGGATGTATGGGTGTATAACGAGAACGTCTACCAACCCAATGGTTAGGTGTTTGAAAAAGAAAGAAAATCTGACTATGAGTTATGCGATAGTAAGTCATAATTCTGAGCTTGTCCATCGTTATTATGAGATAGTAAGTCATAGTTATGAGATTGTAAGTCATCATTATGAGATAGTAAGTCGTAATTATGAGATATTTTAGACATAATTATGATACAGTAGGCTAAGTCATTAATATGGTATGTTTAGGCGATCTGTACCACATAAATCCCATGTGCACTTTGCATCTGGCACTCAACTTTCAAGGATAAACTTATGTAAAGCCTATCCTATAGTCAATTAGCCTACACATTGTGTGTGTGAGAATGTGGTTGTGTGTGTGTGCGTGTGTGTGTTAGTGATGCACGGGTTGACTCATTCCCCAGTTCCCAGTTATAGCCAGTGTCGGGTTGAAACAATACATAAAGCAAATCCTTAAAAGTATTATTTTTGTGCAATGTATAGGCCTATCTATAGGCTACATTGAGGTTTATCTTTCATAATTTTTCAGCTATCTGGCATTAGTGCATAAATGAAGCTTTAGGGACTAACTTTACTGCACCCAGTGCTTGGGTTGGGCCGGAGCTGTCTGGAGCGCCATACCGACACTTCTTAACATTTTTGGGGAATTGTGTACTAGCGCCTCCATAAAAAGAAAGTCAAAGACAGCACAATGTGAAGATAGGCAGAAATTGCTTCTCCAATAGAAATCCTTGATTACACTTGTAAGCAATGTCATCGCGACATTGGCTGGCCAAGCTCATGCATCGAAACATATAACGATGCCGATCTTCGCTTGTGCAAGCCGTCAAGTCAATGAAGTTGTTTTTGACGAAAATGTAAACGTGTCAGTTTGTGACTTTTACAAGGTTGGAGTAATAACATGTTCAACTACTGTAAAGGAAATGTTAATGTCTGTGCTTTTCTTATCACTCATTCACTCATGTGCTGTTCTATAAACCAATTTCTGTGTTCATGCAAGTGGGTGACTGAACAAATCCTCACTATCAGTAGCTGCAATTTGGTAGCACGCCCAGACTTTGTTTTGATATCTCAGTTTCAAGGTCTCAGCTTAGAGAGAAGATGCCTCGTGATGTATTGGTCTGTCACATGTTATGAACCAGTATTGGTCGGTCACATGAATGAAACAGAACGGCAATGATCAATTAAATCATGCAAATAGAACTTGTCTGTGTATAGGCGTATATAAGACAACTGCTGGGCCTGCCCAGGGAGAGCTCCTTATTGACATGTGTACTATGGTGCATTGAGTGGGTTGGAACCTCTCTAGCGCCGCTGACAAATCAACAATGATTCATTTAAAATTGACTTTGAGTGTCCTTGTGTAAGAATTTCCATGACACTACTTAAGACATTCTCATCGAATCTAGGTTGTGCATTTAGATTTGGAGAAAATACCAACTAAGGAAGAAATGTTCACTTCTCTCATTGACTTCTCAAGACCAGGTCTGCTCTGCTTGGTCTGCTTTGCAAGCATTCCTGGAAGTCTCACGATGTTGCGCCTCTGAGTTTAGAAACTGTGACAAAGTAGCCTATTCCCCGGCCAGATTCACACACGGAGGCAAGAAAGGTTGATCAAATATGAATAAAGGTGGGATCTGCATAGAATAGCAATGGAGAGTGGGTATTCATTTCCTGATTCCTCTTTGTTCAAATGTTTTTGCTGCTAGTTTATGAATCTGTGCATGAGAATAGGCTGTTTGAGACTGCACAAATTGAAAACGTGCCAGTTTGAATGCAAATCACTGTCCAAACTGTCAAATGAGGGTTTGTAAGGACATGAAAAGTCATGGGAATTAGTTAAATACTTTTTGTTAATATAATTCATGAAGGCACACTTTTAAATAAGATCAATGACTTGAAAATCTAGGCTACTTATCAGAAATGATAGGAATGACCCTTCAGTGCATGTCTGTGTGTGCTGAGTGTGTATCATTGTCAGTAGGAAGTTGCCCAAGGAGAAAGAACAGGACATTTCAGCAGCAGATATAAAATAATGACAGACAATAGACAAACTAGATGTCCAATTCAAAACATTACTTGTAGCAGTTATCTCGCTAGCTAACTAAGCATTCATGTCAGTGTAAACCTTCCACCGGCACTGTAGAGCCTAAATAAATCTGCATAGTTGAAAAACTGGGATTCCCCTCTATTAAACAGTAGCCATGTAATTGGGACAACACAAAAAAATATTCTAAGAATAGCCTAAATTGCAAATAACTTGCTGTGCATAGAGCTCACCTGAAACATTAATATTTGAGCCTTATATATAAACATGTCTAGTTAGATACCTTGCTTTGAAGTAGCCTACATTATCTATTTGATCCCTGATTCACTGAATTGGGGAATAATTTGGTTGTAATGTTGCAATATTTTACATCAAGGGTGGCAGCCATCCTTCTGGATAGCTACTGCATGGGTTTACAGGGTTTTGTTAAAGCCATGGTCTACTCACATTGTAGCCTAAACATCAGCTGCTCAAACAGGACCTTGATAAGCAGACTTGGGTGTTTCAGGGATGGACAAAAAGCCAAGCCTGCACACCCAGGAGCTCTCGATATGGATGGCTGACCACATGTTAACAACATGTGATTAATAGTACAGTTATACTTTGTGGGGGGTTAAGTGCCTTGATCAAGGGCACAACGGCAAGAGATGGTAGATCTACATGGGATCAGACACAGAGGCCTTCCCGTATCAATAATGCTTACTTTTTAATTTAGGCTATAATAATAGTCATGAAAATTTGGTTAGAAGTCATGAAAATGTGTATAAACCCTCAACAGTGAATAATCAGAGGTCTCTATGGAATAATGATTTCTGAATAACCTACACGCCAATTGCCAAATGCTTTTGGGAACAGGCAGAAAAAGTTTACCTTGATCCCTGATCAATGATGATCCCTGATGATTGTGAGGTGCTGCACAAATTTGACAGTCACAAGAAGGGGACGTCAAAAAGACCCATGGCACATCAAGGGAAGTGTAGCCTATGGTTATATGGGTTGAATGGAAACTGAAAGATGGAAACTATCTGCAAGTCTGCAAGTCTATAAACACTCTCATAGTCTTAATAGTAACTCCTGCAGAATTAAGCATTTCATGCAGTAAGATTATACACGTTGTGACGAGGGAGCAAGAGTGGAGAAATATGATTTCTTTCTTTCAGCAACTTGAGAGAATGTGAATGCGCAGTTAGATACCATCTGTAGAGGCGCTATCTTTATCAGCATCATAAAAGCTGATAGTATTTCACCTACATAAAATATTAATCAAAGCCAAACTGAAATCAGAAACATGTGTGTGACATGTGCTCCCTCTCCGGCCTCTAGGTCACCAGGCTGCTCGTTATGGTGCACACCTGTCACCAGCGTTACGCACATCTGAGCATAATGACACTCACCTGGACTCCAACACCTCCTTGATTACCTGCCCTTTATATGTCACTGCCTTTGGTTTCTTTCCCAGTCGTCATTGTTTCTGTATCATGTTGGCATGCTTTTTGTGTTTCTTGTTGTGTTTGTTTATTAATTAAATGTTTTCACTCCCTGAACTTGCTTCCCGTCTCAGCATACATCGTTACAATGTGGGTTCGCTTTCTATTTCCTTACAACCGGTCAGACTGATGTAATTTGGGAATTGAACAGAAAACCATAACATTTTGTTGTTGAGTTACTGCATTTTCTCACTGGTCCCTAACCGTCTTTGGTCCCTAAACGTCTTTGCTCCGTGAAAGAAGCAGAGATGACTGAAACTTTACCAATGTCAACTTGATTGAAGCATTCATTCTATCATTAATGACATTCTGGTGAGCAAGGGTTTATTTAGTCTTCTAGGACAACATTATGACTGTAGCCTAGAGTGAATTTATGGGTTAGGGTCGGGTGTAGGCCTCAGATTTTCACTTTATCACATATAGTCAGAGGTTGTGGATGGGTTATTACCAATTGTGGGTGGGTGCGGGTGAACAAACAGCTAACCCACAAACCACTAGTGTTTGTGTGTGAGAGAGAGAAAAAGAGCTAGTGAGAGAGAGCGAGCAAGAGAGAGTGTGGTGATATTGTTCCATATTAATGGTTTGGAGAGTTTTGTTGATACGAGTTGGTGCCTGTTTGACATCAGATTGAATTCATTCAATTCAATCCATTAAAGGGGCAATCTGGGATGTTTTACTTCCATCGTATAGCCATTGATTCTTGAAGAATGTAACTCAAATGGCTCATGAGTAAAGGTCCAAAATATAAGCTTGTTTTAATCTGCTTTGCAGCATGGCTAATACCACGTATTATTGCTTAAATATCTTATTTTGACTTAATATCTCATACTTGACTAAGTATCCCATTATCAAGGGTTCGAACTGGTTCAAGGAACAGAACCAAAAACCGGAAAATAAATTATTTGAAAATGAAACCTGAAACAAAAGTGATCTATGATCTATACTGTTCTTGAACAATACTGTTATTTTAAAAGCATATAAACCAATTCATAATGTGTCGTGGAAATTCTAACCAAAAGGAAGATAGACTGCAGATTCTTCAAAACAACAACTTTAAGATTTTCACATCTGGAGAGGTTAACAATCACTCAATGTTTCACCGAGTCGTGGCTGAACGACAACATGGATAACAAACAGCTGGCTGGGATTTACATGTATTGGCAAGATAGAACAGCTGCCTCCGGTAAGACAAGGGATGGAGGTCTGTGTCTACTTGTCTATAACAGCTTATGCACAAAATCTAATATTAAGGAAGTTTCAAGGTTTTGCTTGCCTGAGGTATAGTATCTCCTGATAAGCTGTAGACCACACTGTTTACCCGGCCCAATTAGATGACCCAAATCTCCAGAACACTAGGCCCCAGGTGACGGCGTTGTAAAAAAAATAGAAAATAGAACTGTTTGGCCATAATGACCATCGTTATGTTTAGAGGAAAAAGGGGGAGTCTTGCAAGCCGAAGAACACCATCCCAGCCGTGAAGCACTGGGGTGACAGCATCATGTTGTGGGGGTGCTTTGCTGCAGGAGGGACTAGTGCACTTCACAAAATAGATGCCATCATGAGGTAGGGAAATTATGTGGATATATTCAAGCAACATCTCAAGACATCAGTCAGGGAGTTAAAGCTTGGTCACAAATGAGTCTTCCAAATGGACAATGACCCCAAGCATACTTCCAAAGTTGTGGCAAAATGGCTTAAGGACAACAAAGTCAAGGTATTGGAGTGCCCATCACAAAGCCCTGACCTCAATCCAATAGAACATTTGTGGCTAGAACTGAAAAAGTGTGTGCGAGCAAGGCGGCCTACAAACCTGACTCAGTTACACTAGCTCTGTCAGGAGGAATAGGCCACAATTCTCCCAACTTATTGTGGGAAGCTTGTGGAAGGCTACCCGAAACGTTTGACCAAAGTCAAATCATTTAAAGGCAATGCTGCCAAATACTAATTGAGTGTATGTAAACATCTGACCCACTGGGAATGTGATGAAAGAAATAAAATATGAAAGAAATCACTCTCTCTCCTATTATTCTGACATTTTACATTCTTAAATTAAAGTGGTGATCCTAACTGACCTAAGACATGGAATATTTAATTGGATTAAAAGTCAGGAATTGTGAAAAAAGGAGTTTAAATGTAATTGGCTAAGGTGTATGTAAACTTCCGACTTCAACTTTATATATTATTGAAATGCTGGCGTTCAATCTCACTCTCTATTGAAGGTCAGATGTGTTTGAATGTTTCCTCTATTCCTACTGTTTTTCACAAAAAGTCAATGGGAAGACTAGGAACTGACCAGAGCCATTTGCACAACATAAAATGTTTTAGAAACCACCACCCACTGTCATTGCTTAATGTAACAATCCTGGAATTCATTGGGTTATTCCAGTTTTCCCCTCACATGCAGTAATGCACATGCACGCACACACGTCTCTGGTTTAGAATATGTATGGTGTTCTAATCGACTGCCTCTCCTTTGTTTGATAACGGCTACAGAATGAAGGCACACCCTGATTCATGAAAGAACAGTAAAGCCACTTTCACACTAGTAAAATGTTAACTATCTATTATAGCAGCACGTCACATTATTTCACAAAGTGTTACTCTATTCAAAACTGTAGCTTATACTACCCTGGGGAGCCGTTGAGTAGGAGGGGATGCTGTACTGTGTCTGACTAGATCTTAAACTCTGCTCTGCCACTTTAAATCCTGGAGCCCAAACTTATAAAGGTGAATGTGGTCCTGCTTAAACCAAGCTGTGTCACTCTTTCAACAAAGGTGTTTGTTTATCTGCAACACCCTCGTCCTTGACTAGTCCCAATGGGCACATGTACTGTACCAGCCAGGTCTGCTTCTGCAATCTGAAGCGCTTTTTTAAAACTTATTACACAATACTGTGAAGGGAATATACAGTATCTTTCTCTTTCATTTCCAACTGTTCTACCTTTAAACAAAAACTGAAAGAGATTGGAATTCCAATTTCCTTTTTTTAAATGTGAAAAATAACTGTTGTACTGTCTGATTTCTTGGTCTGTTCGTGCACATTACATGTCCAAATCTCTGATATTCATATTCAGAACAGTGCTTGCCTTGGGATTTAAGAAGTGCAGGAGCTGTCTTTTTCCATGTCGGTCCATTAGACTATGTTCACTGAAATTCACAAATGACATGCTATTAGAAACCTCTGATTATTCACTGTTAAGGGTTCATACACATGTTCCATGACTTTCAACCAAATGTTCAGGACTATTATTATAGCCTACATGAAAAAGTCCATATTATTGACACTGGAAGGCTGCTGTGCCTGATCCCATGTAGGCCTACCATCTGCCGTTGTGCCTTTAATCAAGGCACTTATGTTAAGGGATTTTTTATCAAAAATGACTAATTATGTATACATTTCAATCAGGACTGACTAATCAGAAAACTAATATGTTACTGTATAGATGTATGAATTTTATTTTAACCTTAGTACGGAATAAAATGTGTGTAAATATAATCAAGAATTAGAACAATGACTGTCTGTTCCTTGGTAGAAATGAATTAACTTATCGCTAGACTGGCTAGAATGCTTATCTACACAGGCAGACCTTGGCTCTGGTCATAAAGTATCTAAGTCTTGAGAACCATACAACCATTGTACTGGAGCAGAGATGAGACGGGGTAGTACGAAAACTAATGACGTCATCTTCAGTTTATAACCTATGGTAAACTGTATCATGTTCAGTACTCTCGTAAAAAGTTGTGATTGTTTCCCGAGGATTGATTTTTGGTTAGGTAACGCCAGTGAATTCGAACAAGAAGTTAACGTATTCTAAACATTATCTGTTTTCATTACGGGGAACAATGAAACGTCTACAATAGGGTATGGCTGGCTAGGAATGTCTTATTTTAAAGGGACAGTGCACGTTTAACACAGTTATTTGAGTGTATGGCAGGGTATAAAATATTTTGGGGCGACAATTTGGAGATAGACTTAATGAGTTACATGAAACAACGAAGAAATTTAAAATTAATGATTTGAAGGGATTATCATAATTATTAGATTTCGTGGTTGTAGTAAACGTTTGGGTTAAGGGGGATTTCCCTGTTCCCAGAGACAAGATATCTTAAAGGGGTACACTCACATATGGAATATTAGGAGTTTTATTTTCTGAGTTTTAATTAGACAAGTGAATAAAAATGGTTAAAGATAAAGGGTTATTTAATATGTCTAATATGGTGATGAACACGAATGTAAAGGGGTGGTGTGACCTTTGACCTTATCATGGCTATCTCTTGGGGTCTGATCAGCCTCAGGGGAGAGCCATTTATATAATGAATTTGTGGTCATTTGGGTTACTAGTTTTAAGGTAAATTAATTATAATGGAGTTTTAGTTTGGGATTAGAAATATTGTTTGAACCACTGATGAGAAAGTGGTTCAGGATTCTGTTTTACAACATTAGCTGTGCAGTTTTTTTGAATTGACTATTATTGAGTTGGTATTACAACAGAAAAAAATCCTATCTATCATTGAGCATAAATAGGGGGAGATAAGATACTTTGAGGTTTGGATAGGACACCGTATTAAGCCAATAGGGCAGGAAATTACATAGAAAAATAAGTTTCAGTTCTTAGGGGTGATAAATTACGTTAGATAAGGTATTCCACACACTATGCAACATATATTAAATTATTGATGAAACTGATTTTAAGGTTAATTCATGTTATTGTCAGATAAAATACTGTGGATCCCCGAAGGAAAAAGCTTATTAGTGTAGGAAGGATTTGATATGTTTAGCATTTCTTTTGGCTTTGTTTGACTATTCGGAGGTTTTTATTTAAGTAGTATTAAATTTGACAGGAATATATGACATCTGTGACGATTTAGGATTTTTGTTAGGATTAAGATAGATTGATTAAGGAAATGTAAGGACTTTAGAGATTGCCACTCATAGACATGTTTTTTCTAAAATCAATGATTTTAGATAAAGTCAAACAGTGAGACGCTTAGTGGTATTTGAGAGATAGGAGAGAAATGGGTTACTGTTTAAATCGGTAAATATATATATTTAAGAACATATATAAGTAGCACAGATACTTCTTAAAGTAGATAAGACACCTGACATAAAATTGATACAGAATTGATATGAATGGATGCCCAAGGGAGAATTGGACATACATGATAATGTCAGAACATAAGGAGAATTTACTAATCCTACCTAAGTCATTATTTAGGGTAGATAAGGTTGTTACCTGGGCAGAGCCAAGTATCAAAAGGGGGATGGGTATGTTTGTGGTCTAGGATAGGACACTTAGTGGCCTATTGGATAATAAACTAATAATATATATTTTTTAAATAGCTAACAAATAGGCATACAAGTTAAAAATATAATCAGATAAAACATATGAGAAACTGTTTGTTAACCAAGCCTGTATGTCCAGGATTTTATGCATTACAGGTGAATTACAGGTGAAGTCACTCAATCCAGTCCCTGAGGCCTGTTGGGGGGGGGCCATACCAAGCACTCCTGATGACTGCCTTCACGGTGAGGATAGCCGAAAGAGCTCCCGGGGTGCGTATCACACATTGTGGGAGGGTAGGACACATTGACACTCTCGAACAATCACTGAGGTAGGAGAGGAACAGCAAAACTTTAGGGTGCGGGAATCAACTCCTGCTGAAGATAACCTTATACCCAACTTTTCCCCAGCTGTGAGCGTTCATAGAAGTGAAGGTGTGTCTTGGCCTCTTGCTGGTGATATATTTTCTAGGAAAAGGGTGGGGCTTCATCGGAGGGCTGTTCGTCTGAGCTGTCTTATCGTGGATGCCATATTCTTGATACAGCACGTCCCACCTGAGTATGCGGAGAGTGGTAATTTGACCCATGGTTTAGACGATGAGGATTTTGTTCCAAAACAAGCATAAGAGATCCCTAGATCTGGGTAGACAGGAAGTTAGACTAGAGGTTGGGAAGGATCTCTCTATGGAGTTTTATGTAGACCAAATGGGGTCTCTAACTACATGGCAGTCTGGGACTCTGAGCCATTATGGTATATATCGGTGCAGGTCCCCATGTTGGTCATGGGGACAGGTCATAGCTCATACGGAGAGAGAGGGCTATATGAATCCACTCACCCAGTATGGAAGGAGGTGGAGTATAGTGAGTGGTGCTGCGTTTGTGCCTGTGCTATATACAGTATATATATAGCCCATATAGCCCACATACTGTATATAGCACAGGCACAAACGCAGCACACTCACTGCAGGGTCATTCAGACGATATGTAGATTTAAGTGATTCATAATATTTAAAAGTGTTCCTTCATAAATGGGTCGGCAGGATAGCCTAGCGGTTAGAGCGTTGGACTAGTAACAGGAAGGTTGCAAGTTAAAATCCCTGAGCTGACAATATCTATATAGTTAGATACCTTTGTCTGAAGTAACCTATTTTGATTCATTGAATGGCTTTTGTTCAAATCCCTGAGCTGACAAGGTACAAATCTGTCGCTCTGCCCCTGAACAGGCAGTTAACCCACTGTTCCTAAGCTGTCATTGAAAATAAGTATTTGTTCTTAACTGACTTGCCTAGTTAAATAAATTACATTTACAAAAATGATGAAACTAATTTAATTGGAACAGCGCATCATGCGCATTCAGGCTGGTGCAATCTCGAACAGCCTAGTGTCATGCACAGATTCACAGGCCGCATTCGAGAGAATCAAAACCGCAATGTATCATGGTAAATTGTGACTGACTTGCTGATCTACAAATAATAAGTTGTTATTTATGATGAAAGGTGATTTGTAGATCAGTCAGTCGTTTTGATGCTCTCAAATAAGGCCATAGACTAGCGGCTAATAAACATTAGCAAAGCGGAATCAGGAAATTAATGCCCACTATCCATTGCTATTCATTGCAGATCCCACCTACCTTCTGTTTTGATGAACCTTCTTTGCCTCAGTGTTTGAATCTGGGCCGGCGATAGGATTCTTTTTTTTTTAAATAGACGCAAAAAATTTAAGTGCCGGTAAGGCGCTCTGGACAGCTCTGGCCCAAGTCAAGCACTTATTCAGACATTCTTTATTGCCCATTGCTGACATGCTATTCTATAAAATAATTTATCCGTAATTAATGTTACCTGATTGAGCTAATCATGTAAATGTAATTAACTAGAGAGTCGGGTCACCACAAAATAATATTTATAGAGCTGTTATCTTCCGAATAAACTCTTAAAGACCTAGTAATATTGTACATCAATAGCAGTCAATATTAATCATCACCTTAATTCAGTCTCATCTGAAAGTTGTAAATTCTTGGTTATCTTCACGAACCCTGGCTAACAAGTTGAATCAGCAATACAAAATTGGGTTTAATTATTTATTAACTAAATACCTAACTAATCACACAGAATTACACATACACATAATTCATCATAACTTGATTACAAATGATGTCATAAAGGAAAACGTCCCTAGCGGGCGGAACAGATATGACAGCTGGTTACACAAAAGAAAAGGGGCTGGGTTTGAGTGAAAGGGCGGGAAGACTGAGGGACAAAGGTAGAAGCTGTGCTATCGTAAATACAGTATCTTGTGCATTCTAAATTACCGCCCATTTGGAAAAGAAAATGCAATAAATATTTTCTCTGAGCTGCGCTTAGGTCGGTGGTAGATGGAAGGCCGTGTTGCCAAACCGAGTCCTTTGAAGAATGTCTCTGGTCAATTGGATACGTTGTAGTAACGTCGTTGTGTGATAGACGGGATATCTGTTCCTTCCTAACCCTTGTTTGCAGCTGCTGTTGCTAACTCAACGGCTAGGAGGTATCACTTCTGTAGTGAATAAGTGTTCAAAGTTCATACCATTCGCAACCAAAGCTCACGCTCATGTTGGCTTCGTTCTGTAGTTATTATCTGAACCATTCTGACATAGGACCGTCGTCCTCACATCCTCGGAACAGGAGGTTATATTGTCGTCAAGGCTTTATATGGGAAGGGAGAGGAGGGCGTGTTTGAAAAGTTTTATAGCCCATGTCCCTTCATAGGGGTGGGCCACTGATTGAGCAAAACCCAAATCTCACATTTTAGAAGCTAAAATCACATTTCATTCCATAACCAAAAATTCATATTCAAACATTTAAATTGAATAACAATTCCATGTGAATCTGATAACTCTGATGTGTAGACTTCCCACTGTAGAGTTTATGCCATCTTATCATTGATGAGAATGTCTCAGATGACAACCGAACTGAAATCATATTCATTAAGTACCACCACATATGTTCAATTGTTCGGATTACCAGAATATAGTTCATTTCCCCCCACCTTCTGATGTTCCCAGAATCTCTATGTTAACCAAGGGGTTTGCAAATGTAACATCAGTAGGGTAGAGAGAGGAAAAAGGGGGGAAGAGGTATTTATGACTGTCATAAACCTACCCCCAGGCCAACGTCATGACAGCACTATATAAGAGAATTAATGGGACTGCCCCGGCAGAGCTCCTGACAGACGTGTACTGTGCTGCATTACCTTTGTTGGAATCTCTCCAGCTTGCTGATAATAAAGAATGATTAATTTAATATTGACTTCGAGTGACACTGTGTTGAATTTCCACACCACTCCATAAAGCACAGCTCCACCATCCTTAGTGTGATACAGAAGTGTGTTACGTATAATTAGAAATTACAATACTTGAAGAATAATAGGATCTATATAGTGTTAGGTCTGTATAATGGTGAACTACAGAGATCCATTGTGATCATTACAGAGATCCATTGTGATCATTGAGGGTACAAATGGGCTATGCATAGTAATACTAGCATACCACTGCCCACGCTATGCTAATGTACTTATAGACCAGGCACAGTCCTGTTTCAATATGCTTTGTGTTGTAAACATGACAGACAAAGATATAGTTAACTTGTTTGGGATAGGGGGCAGCATTTTCACATTTGGATGAAACGCGTGCCCAGAGTAAACTGCCTGCTACTCAGTCCCAGTTGCTAATATATGCATATTATTAGTAGAGTTGGATAGAAAACACTCGGAAGTTCCTAAAACTGTTTGAATGATGTCTGAGAGTATAACAAAACTCATATGGCAGGCGAAACCTGAGAAAAATCCAACCTGGAAGTGGGAAATCTGAGGTTTATAGTTTTTCAACTCTAGGCCTATCGAATACACAGTGTCTATGGGGTCATATTGCACTTCCTAAGGCTTCCACTAGATGTCAACAGTCTTTAGAACCTTGTTTGATGCTTCTACTGTGAAGTGGGGGCGAATGAGAGGGGAATGAGTCAGAGGTCTAGCAGAGAGCCATGGGCTCATGACGCACGATCATGAGAGAGTTAGCTCACGTTCCATTGCTTTTCTACAGACAAAAGGACATTATTGAAGATTTATGTTAAAAACATCCTAAAGATTGATTCTATACTTCGTTTGATATGTTTCTACGACCAATAATATAACTTTTTGGACTTTTTGTCCGACCTTTCCGCTGGACTTGCACGCACGTTTGGATTTGTTTACCAAACACCCTAACAAAAGGAGGTATATGGACATAAATGATTAACTTTATCAAACAAATCAAACATTTATTGTGGAACTGGGATTACTGGGAGTGCATTCTGTTGAAGATCGTCAGAGGTAAGTGAATATTTATAATGCTAATTCTGACAAATGTTGACTACACAACATGGCGGATATCTTTTTGGCTTGTTAGGGCTCTGAACGCTGTATTGCATGGTGTGCTTTTTCTGTAAAGTTAAAAAAAAATCTGACACAGAGGTTGCATTAAGGAGAAGTTTATCTAAAGTTCCATGTATAATAGTTGTATCTATTATCAATATTTATGATGAGTATTTATGTGAATTGATGTGGCTCTCTGCAAAATCACCGCATGTTTTGGAACTACTGAACATAACACGCCAAAGTAAAATGAGATTTTTGGATATAGATATGCACTTTATCGAACAAAACATACATGTATTGTGTAACATGAAGTTCTATGAGTGTCATCTGATGAAGATCATCAAAGGTTAGTGATTAATTTTATCTATATTTCTGCTTTTTGTGACTCCTCTCTTTGGCTTGAAAAATGACTGTGTTTTTCTGTGACATGGTGGTGACCTAACATAATCGTCTGTGGAGCTTTCGCTGTAAAGCCTTTTTGAAATCAGACACTGTGGCTGGATTAACGAGAATTTTCTTTAAATGGTGCCTAATACTTGTATGTTTGAGAAATTGGATTTAGGAGATTTCTGTTGTTTGATTTTGGCGCCTTGCAAATTCACTGGCTGTTGGCGAGGGGTTCCGCTGAACCCCAGTTCTAGACAGGTTTTAAGTGTGGGTCACACGTGCCACACACAATCCTGTCCCTGATAAGAGAGTCTGTGATTACTCCAAAGTTGCAGGTGGCCACTAGAGTCCTCAATTCAGTGAGATATTTGTCTAAACTCTCATCTCGGCCCTGAATTGGCATGAAAATTTCTACTTTCTATTTCTACTTTCCGGCTACCCGGATAAAGCACTAAATAAACTTCAGTTAGTGCTAAATACGGCTGCTAGAATCCTGACTAGAACCAAAAAATTTGATCATATTACTCCAGTGCTAGCCTCCCTACACTGGCTTCCTGTCAAAGCAAGGGCTGATTTCAAGGTTTTACTGCTAACCTACAAAGCATTACATGGGCTTGCTCCTACCTATCTCTCTGATTTGGTCCTGCCGTACATACCTACACGTACGCTACGGTCACAAGACGCAGGCCTCCTAATTGTCCCTAGAATTTCTAAGCAAACAGCTGGAGGCAGGGCTTTCTCCTATAGAGCTCCATTTTTATGGAACGGTCTGCCTACCCATGTCAGAGACGCAAACTCGGTCTCAACCTTTAAGTCTTTACTGAAGACTCATCTCTTCAGTGGGTCATATGATTGAGTGTAGTTTGGCCCAGGAGTGGGAAGGTGAACGGAAAGGCTCTGGAGCAACGAACCACCCTTGCTGTCTCTGCCTGGCCGGTTCCCCTCTTTCCACTGGGATTCTCTGCCTCTACCCTATTACAGGGGCTGAGTCACTGGCTTACTGGGGCTCTCTCATGCCGTCCCTGGGAGGGGTGCGTCACCTGAGTGGGTTGATTCACTGATGTGGTCATCCTGTCTGGGTTGGCACCCCCCCTTGGGTTGTGCCATGGCGGAGATCTTTGCGGGCTATACTCAGCTTTGTCTCAGGATGGTAGGTTGGTGGTTGAAGGTATCCCTCTAGTGGTGTGGGGGCTGTGCTTTGGCAAAGTGGGTGGGGTTATATCCTTCCTGTTTGGCCCTGTCCGGGGGTGTCCTCGGGTGGGGCCACAGTGTCTCCTGACCCCTCCTGTCTCAGCCTCCAGTATTTATGCTGCAGTAGTTTATGTGTCGGGGGCTGGGGTCAGTTTGTTATATCTGGAGTACTTCTGTCCAATTCGGTGTCCTGTGTGAATCTAAGTGTGCGTTCTCTAATTCTCTCCTTCTCTCTCTCGGAGGACCTGAGCCCTAGGACCATGCCCCAGGACTACCGGACATGATGACTCCTTGCTGTCCCCAGTCCACCTGGCCGTGCTGCTGCTCCAGTTTCAACTGTTCAACCTTATTATTATTCGACCATGCTGGTCATTTATGAACATTTGAACATCTTGGCCATGTTCTGTTATAATCTCCACCCGGCACAGCCGGAAGAGGACTGGCCACCCCACATATGCTCTCTCTAATTCTCTTTCTTTCTCTCTCTCGGAGGACCTGAGCCATAGGACCATGCCCCAGGACTACCTGACATGATGACTCCTTGCTGTCCCCAGTCCACCTGGCCGTGCTGCTGCTCCAGTTTCAACTGTTCTGCCTTATTATTATTCGACCATGCTGGTCATTTATGAACATTTGAACATCTTGGCCATGTTCTGTTATAATCTCTACCCGGCACAGCCAGAAGAGGACTGGCCACCCACATAGCCTGGTTCCTCTCTAGGTTTCGTCCTAGGTTTTGGCCTTTCTAGGGAGTTTTTCCTAACCACCGTGCTTCTACACCTGCATTGCTTGCTGTGTGGGGTTTTAGGCTGGGTTTCTGTACAGCACTTTGAGATATCAGCTGATGTACGAAGGGCTATATAAATAAATTTGATTTGATGAAAACATTCTCTCTCAATCGTTTAATTTTTCTTGGGATCACAAAATGCATCCAGTGCTGCAATTACTTCCTCAACGGAGAGATTGTCTTTTGTACTGCCCACACAAATCTTTCTACCTTTTACCCCAATGAGATAATACAGTAGCTTCACTTTGTAATCCTCAGGTTTTTCTGTCATTGTAAGAGCCATGTACAAAATGAATTCCTCTTTCCATCTTTTCCAGGTCAGTGCTAAATTACAATCAAGTCTATTTTTCCCGGAGGTTTCAGTGCATTTTACATGGCGATTTATTTGTAGAATGGAATGTTAGCTACTCACGAATATGCTTGTATCCAATAGACAGCTAGTTTTTAGCATAAAGTCCCTCACAATAGCCAGCTAACGTTGACGTTCGGCGCGATGACGAGCTTGTAAACTCTGCACTTTTTCAAACTGCCGCCTGGGATGTATTCTTCATTTACATTGATGAGATCCAGGTTCTTTTGAGTACCGCTGCCACCATGTTTCAATATGATTTGTGTTGTAGTCACGACAGACAAAGATATATAGTTAAGCAAACTTTACTAGGCATGTTGTCAAGCAGCACATTAATAAAGTAAGTAACAACTGGTTTCTGTTTCCTTTTTTAACATCAATATGAGTAACATCAATATTGCTACAAGTCCCACCAAGACAGTCAACTAAAAACACATCCATTCCAAAAGGGCAGAAAATAAGAAATGTTTCATTATATTGCGCAATGACAAGTTGCTGAAAGATTCAACTACGGAAGAAACTTGGATGAGACTGTTTGAAGTTGTGTAATTATTACTGGGTGTAGTCATAATTTTCAACATGTTCATAAAAGGTTAATAAGTTGTTGTTTTTTACCATAACCATGGCTGTAGAACCACTGAGCTAATTTCAACTGCAAAATTAGGGAACAATTAGGGAAAGTCCTCAGAGAACCTGTTTTTCTTAACAGCAGAGTTGCAATGGATTTTTTATTTTATTCAGTTGACAAGTAGAATACTTTAAGCATGCAGTATCAACAATGTGAGGGTGTATTGCACTACTGACAGGTGTTCTTCAGAGCCTCTATGGAACATTTAAGAAATCTTTGTTTTCAGCCATCCCACAGCTCCTCCCACTGCTCCTCCGATGGCTGCTCCCGCACTTCCAACAACTGCAATGACCGTTCCCGAGAGCCCTACGGCACCTTGAGGGAATACCACACAATGTCTGTCACGGTCTCACTCACATCTGAGATCTACAAACATCCAATACATCAAAGTAAAAAACGCAAAACAATCTATGATCCATTCAGTTCAGTCGTATGAGCTTTTAACAGCTAGAAACCCCACCATCATCTTAGCTTTTATTCATAACTCATTGGCATTGAAATACTGTATCTTTGTTCATCTTTGGTTCGATCCTTACCTGCTGACTGTAGAATAGCAACAAGACTCCCTGCTGCTACCCCACCTCCATTGGCTCTGGCAGCGGAAGACATCATGCCGGCTGATGTTGATCCAGCTGCAATCCCGCCAGCACCAAACCCGATCCCTGTGAGGACTATTGGTGCCAGGGCAACAGCAGAAACTGTGAGGCCAAGCATACACACATTTTAAAACACAGCCAACCTCATTAAGAGTTTGACAATGTGACATTCCAATGACACTTCTACACGTATATAATTATTCGTAAATTCTTGTTGTTTTATAAGTAAATCAACCACACAAAAAAGATATACTATCAAGATACAGAAACATTTTACTTTATGAAAAGTTACTTGATGAAGTACAATGTTAATGCTGATAAAATGATGATACCTCCTCCCACTGCAGCTCCCACTACAACAGCTGCTACTTTAATGACAAGTTTTGCTAAATAGGGAAGAAAATAGAGTATATACACAATGAACTACAATTTTAGATTTTCAGTACATTATAGCATCGGCATTTTTTTAAATAAAATGAATTTGTGACTGTTTGGCATCAACCATAAGAGTTTGCTGAAGGACTTAACTAAACAAGAAACTTGGATGAGAAGGTTTGAAGTTGAACCACACAGTGTAATTATTATTTGGTGTATTTATCATGTTCAACATGTGTATAATGGTTTATAACAGTTATTTACTTGTTTCACGATAACCATGGTTGTAGAACCACTGAGCTCTGGCAACAACATCATTGGAGTAGTCCACTCCAGTGGTATGAGTGTCCACTTCCTCATATGACTCTACACGGTCATCTCCCTTATTGTAGGCTGCTATTCCCCCTGGGTAAACAACATATTGCAATAGTTGCATATTCAATTGAAACAGGTATATTCATTATTTTTATAAAAAACTCTGAGAAAAAGAGTATTACCTTTCAGTTGCTGCTCCTTGGTCCATGAATTAAATTTCTCCTGTATACTTTTGATGAACTCAATCAGAATTTCAGTGCCTTGTTGGAGATGCTCCTCACTGTTCCATTCCCCCATTGGAGTGTTCCCGCCACCGCTCGGGGCTGGGGTCAATTTGTAAAAATGTGTGATATTTTACAGAAATCACCAGGGCTGTGGCGGTCACGAAATGTATGAGTTTCCTATAGGCAGAAACTCAAACAGGAAGTACCTGTGCTAAGGACTATTCAATGCTGGTCTGACCAATCAGAATCCCACGCTTCAAGATCGTTTTGATCACGCGGACTGGGATAGGTTCCGCGTAGCCTCCAAGAACAACATAGACGAATACACTGATATGGTGACTGAGTTTATCAGGAAGTGTATAGGAGATATTGTTCCCTCTGTGACTATTCAAATCTACCATAACCAGAAACCGTGGATAGATGGCAGCATTCGTACAAAACTGAAAGTGCAAACTATCGCATTTAACCATGGCAAGGTGACTGGGAATATGGCCGAATATAAACAGGTAAAACATGAGTACAGAGACAAAGTGGAGTCGCAATTCAACGGCTCATGCACAAGAGGTATGTGGCAGGGTCTACAGACAATAACGGACTACAAAGGGGAAACCAGCCACGTCACAGACAACAACGTCTTGCTTCCGGACCAGCTAAACACCTTTTTCACCCACTTTGAGGATAACAGGGTCACCGACGCTGCCTGCTACCAAGAACTGTGGGCTCTTCTTCTCTGTGGCCGACGTGTGTAAGACATTTAAGTGTGTTAGCCCTTGCAAGTCTGCCGCCCCAGATGGCATCCTTAGCTGCGTCCTTAGAGCACGCGCAGACCAGCTAGCTGGAGTGTTTATGGACATATTCAATCTCTCTCTTTCCCTGTCTGTTGTCCCCACATGCTTCAAGATGTCTACCATTGATCCTGTACCCAATAACGTAAAGATAAGTGAACTAAATGACTACCACCCGTAGCACTCACTTCTGTTATCATGAAGTGCTTTTCTCACCTCTACCTTACCATCCACTCTAGACCCACTTCAATTTGCTTACCGCCCCAATAGATCCACAGACGATGCAATCGCTATCGCATTGCACACTACCCTATACCATCTGGACAAGAAGAATACCTATGTTAGTATCTGGTTAATTGACTATTGCTCAGCATTCAACACCATAGTACCCTCCAAGCTCATCATTAAGCGAGGCCCTGGGTCTGAACCCCGCCCTGTGCAACTGGGTCCTGGACTTCCTGACGGGCCGCACCCAGGTGGTGGAGGTAGGAAACAACACCTCCACTTCGCTGATCCTCAACACTGGGGCCCCACAAGGATGCATGCTCAGCCCCCTGTAATCCCTGTTCACCCATGACTGCGTGGCCACGCATGCCTCCAACTCAATCATCAAGTTTGCAGATGACACAACAGTAGTAGGTCTGATTACCAACAATGACAAGACAGCCTACAGGGAGGTGGGAAGGACCCTGGGGGTGTGGTACCTCTCACCCAACGTCAACAAAACAAAGGAGCTGATCGTGGACTTCAGGAAACAGCAGAGGGAGCACCCCCCTATCCACATCGATGGGACAGCAGTGGAGAAGGTGGAAAGCTTCAAGTTCCTCGGTGTACACATCACTGACAAACTGAAATGGTCCACCCACACAGACAGTGTGGTGAAGAAGGCGCAACAGTGCCTCTTCAACCACAGGAGGCTGAAGAAGTTTGTCTTGGCACCTAAAACCTTCAAACTTTTACAGATACACAATTGAGAGCATCCTGTCGGGCTGTACCACCGCCTGGTACGGCAACTACACTGCCCGCAAACGCAGGGCTCTCCAGAGAGTGGTGCGGTCTGCCCAACGCATCATCGGGGGCAAACTACCTGCCCTCCAGGACACCTACAGCTCCCGATGTCACAGGAAGGCCAAAAAGATCATCAAGGACAACAACCACCCGAGCCACTGCCTGTTCACCCCACTATCATCCAGAAGGCGAGGTCAGTACAGGTGCATCAAAGCTGGGACCCAGACTGAAAAACTGCTTCCATCTCAAGGCCATCACTAGCACATTAGAGGCTGCTGCCCCATATACATAGCCTTGAAATCACTGGTCATTTTAATAATTGGAACACTAGTCACTTTAATAATGTTTACATATTTTGCATTACTCATATGTATATACTGTATTCTATCCTATTCTACTGTATCTTAGTCTATGCCGCTCTGACATTGCTCGTCCAAATATTTATATATTTAATTCCTTTACTTTAGATTGTGTGTATTGTTAGATATTACTGCACTGTTGGAGCTAGAAACACAAGCATTTCACTACACCAGCAATAAAATCTGCTAAACACGTGTGTGACAAATACAATTTGATTTCAGTTATCAAATATAATGTCAACATTTGACCTCAGGAAGGGAATAAATAAGATACAATTTCAATTAAATATGAAGCCACTGCTTATTCCCTCAAACATGTGCCTACCTGCATAAGTCCGAAGGCCTTGCCATTGTCCCCCCTGCCGTGCTTGTCCAGTCCTGTCCCAGCCAGGGACTCTCTTGAGATGATGCCACAGATAACAGCTGGGTCCACTTCATTCCTCTTTGCCACCTTCATTATGAGTCTCTTGTACTTGTCCATGGCAGCACGGTCATGCTCTGCCATTATGTGAGATGCAAGCACCCCTTCAGGAAAACAGTAAAGAAAATGATAGCATTTATTTTATTAAATTTATTATATTAAATTTATTAATACTGGATATTGTATTGAATATTTGTGAGTGAATAGCCTGAAAGCGCATACCGTCATCATTTCCCCCATCAGCGTTTGCTGTCCTCCAGGAAGCACCACTTGTTTCTACCTTCATAATGTCTCCATAAAGAGGCGCTAAATGACAATCAAAAGGAATAAGTAGCCTATACTTGTGTCCACTTTTTTTCAGATCATGGAAATTCATATTTTGCAACCCCCAACAGTGTTTCCACAGCTAAAGTCAAAATTGTCAATATTGTAAAAATTCATGAACATAATGTGGTTAGGCATAAGGTTAGCAGCGTGGTTAGAGTTAAGGTTAGGTTTAAAATCTAATTTCAAATCAGATAAATTGTAGAAGTTTATGACTGTGGCAGCTAGCGATTACCAACACAGAACCCGAAACATATGCACACAAACACCAGGGTTAATCTGGGGTCAGACTCAGCCACAATGCAGTGCCACACAACATTAAAGCTGAAGTGTTCGCTACTAGCTTTTTGTACAAACCCTGTTGTAGACTGTCAATATGCCAAAACAGTAATGCATAGCGACACCAAGCTCCGGAAAGAACAGATTTCCCTGGTTAAATTAAAAATATTAATTCTGTCCACGTCAACCAATAGGTCAACATGTTCGTAAAGTTAATTCAGTTGGCTAAGAATTAGCTCTCGAGAACTCAATGCCATCTAGGGAGAAGGACTACAAGCGAACAATATGCCAAATACCATAACTACTTTAAGAAATGTATAAAAATATTTTTGCAAATACTTCCCAATATTGTGCAGAGTAATTGATAAATCAAGCGCACCCATGTTGTTGTCGCTTTGAAGTTCTTGGATCTGGAGGATCCTCAGTCAACACACAAACCCAGCAATATGATTTCAGACGACTTGCTTCTTACTCCCTATCGATTTCTGAAAGATCTGCTGATGTTGAAAAATACAACACAACAGATCTCAAACGTTCTAACAGACTCTTAACTTTCGATTTTGCTCTTTCCAATCTCGCGAGGTGTATCCCTGACGTAGATGGAGAAAGTAAACAGCAAAGTATATTTCCGTTACAACTAAGAGCATTGAAACGCGTGGCTCAACCTCCACTGCTTGGTACCCTGGCTACCACTCTGTGCAAATCGTCAAGCGAGCCCGTGCACATGAGCAAATACTGTATGTGACAGTAAGAGCGAGTCTTGCACCTCGCGCATCTCAATATGTGCATTGCTGCTCGTGACAACGTCATTTCGCTGAGTCAAGCTTTATAATGGTAGTCCACACAATTTACAAAATGCAGGCCTGTTTGCAGACAGAGTGCAATCCACGCGTTTGGTTTACCTAGCCACTGTCGAAGATGTAGTATTTTCTTCAACAAAAAAAGTTGTAAATGCCATTCTCAAACAATGATCTCAAAGTAAGCATTGTTATAGGCAGTGCTTGACTTGGGCAGGAGCTCACCAGAGCTGAATACTGGCACCTCAAATGTTCTACTGTTTGAGCTCCTGTTCCTCTTATAGAATATTAGCTAAAACAATATTGTGGAGTTTCAGCATCTACATTTACACAATACCTACACCCAAAAGGAGTACCGGCACCTATTTCAGTGCAAGTCAAGCACTGGTTATGGACACAACATTATATGCACAGCCTATAAATTTGCAACCACAAACGTCATTTTATACAGACAAATGCTTTATTTTTCATGCATTTTCACTTCATAAAATGTAATAATCTACTAAATTGACATGCTATTAATTATTAGAAATAAATATTGGTATCAAAAAAGGATTGGCTACTTCACCAGTTCAAACTTCCATGGCAGTCACAGATACTAAACAGAGAAGCAAGCATACATGGGTCCTCATTATTGTTCTAACTAAAGCAATATTTCAGGTTTATTATTTTGTTCCAGTGTTCAGTTGTTTTAGAAAATAAATCAATATGGACACTTACCACGCTGCGTTTTGGTCCGACCCTTACTCCTCCTCAGACGAAGAGGAGGAAATCCGTTACAGAAACACCCACCACAAGAGGACCAAGCAGCGTGGTAACGGGCAGCAGCAGCAGCGGTCGAAAACACAAGACTCCTGGACTTGGGAGGAGATTTTGGACGGCAAGGGACCCTGGGTACAAGCCGCCCTAAAGCAGAGCTGGAGGCAGAGAAAGCGGAGAGGCGCCGGTATGAGGAGGCAGCACGGCAGCGCGGTTGGAAGCCCGAGAGGCAGCCCCAAAAATGTATTGGGGGAAGGCACACAGGGAGTGTGGCGAAGTCAGGTAGGAGACCTGCGCCAACTTCCCGTGCTTACCGGAGAGCTAGAGGGACCGGGCAGGCACCGTGTTATGCGGTGGAGCGCACTGTGTCCCAGGAGCGTGTGCTTTGCCCGGTGCGGTACATTCCAGCTCCTCGTATCCGCCGGGCTAGAGTGGGCACCGAGCCAGGTGCCATGAAGCCGGCTCTACGCATCTGGTCTCCAGTGCGTTTCCTCGGGCCGTCGTACATGGCACCAGCCTTACGCATGGTGTCCCCGGTTCGCCAGCACAGCCCAGTGCGGAATATTCCACCTCGCCGCACTGGGCTGGCTACAGGGAGCATTCAACCAGGTAAGGTAGGGCAGGCTCGGTGCTCAAGAGTTCCAGTGCACCTGCACGGTCCAGTCTATCCGGTGCCACCTCCACGCACCAGCCCTCCGGTGGAAGCCCCCCGCACCAGGCTGTCTCTCCGTCTTCTCCCTACAGGTGCTCCCGCCTGTCCAGCGCTGCCAGAGCCTTCCTCCTGCCAGTCTCCCGTCTGTCCCGAGCCGCCAGAGTCTCCCGTCTGTCCTGAGCCGCCAGAGTCTCCCGTCTGTCCTAAGCCGCCAGAGTCTCCCGTCTGTCCTGAGCTGCAAGAGTCTCCCGTCTGTCCTGAGCCGCCAGAGTCTCCCTCTGTCCTGAGCCGCCAGAGTCTCCCGTCTGTCCTGAGCCGCCAGAGTCTCCCGTCTGTCCTGAGCCGCCAGAGTCTCCCATCTGTCCTGAGCCGCCAGAGTCTCCCGTCTGTCCTGAGCCGCCAGATTCGTCAGTCTGTCCTGAGTCGCCAGAGCCGCCAGTCATCCAGGAGCCGCCAGAACCGACAGTCAGCCAGGAGCCGCCAGAGCCGTCAGTCAGCCAGGCGATTACTCCGGAGCTGCCGGAGTCTCCCGCCTGGCCGGCGCTGCCCGAATCTCCCGTCCATTCGGGACCCGTGGCGAGGGTCCCCAGTCGGAGGTTGGAGGCGAGGGTTGCCGCTCGTAAGAGGCCACGGGGGCGTTGAGGAGGCAGACAAAAACTGTGGTGAAGTGGGGTTCACGTCCTGCGCCAGAGCCGCCATCGCGGACAGACGCCCACCCAGACCATCCACTATAGGTTCAGGTTTTGCGGCCGGAGTCCGCACCTTTGGGGGGGGGGGGGTACTGTCACGTTCTGACCATAGTTCTGTTATTTTATTCTTTGTTTTAGTATGGTCAGGGGGTGAGTTGGGGTGGGCAGTCTATGTTTGTTTTTCTATGTTTTGTTTCTGTGTTCGGCCTGGTATGGTTCTCAATCAGAGGCAGGTGTCATTAGTTGTCTCTGATGGAGAATCATACTGAGGTAGCCTGGGTTTCACTTTTGGTTTGTGGGTGTTTGTATCCGTGTGAGTGTTTGGGCCACACGGTACTGTTTTGGTTTTGTATATTTCACGTTTATTATTTTGTTCCAGTGTTCAGTTGTGTTTTTGAATAAATCAATATGAACACTTACCACACTGCGTTTTGGTCCGATCCTTGCTCCTCCTTAAACGAAGAGGAGGAAATCCTTTACAGCCACCACCACCATGTATCACCATGGGGATGGTGCTAGGTTTCCTCCAGACGTGACGCTGGCATTCAAGCCAAAGAATTCAATCTTGGTTTTATCAAACCATAGAATCTTGTTTCTCATGGTCTGAGATTCTTTAGGTGCCATTTGGCAAACTCCAAGCGGGCTGTTGGTAAAGTAAAGGTATAGCTTTAAAACACTAAAGTGCATTATGGGTAACGTAGTAAGTTAACTTTCGTTTTCGATTAAATTGTGGTGGCAGAGATGTAGCCGATGTCACGTTCTGACCTTTATTTCTGACCTTTGGTCCAGGGTATCCTGCGCCGGCTCTGCGTACTGTGTCTCCGGGGCGCTGGGAGGGTGCAGTGCGTCCTATGCCTGCGCTCCGTTTGTGCGCGTAGTAGGCACTAGATCTCCAGTGCTTACCCACAGCCCGGTTCAACCTGTGCCTGCACTCTGGAGGGTCCGGGCTAGAGTAGTGATCCAGCCTGGGTGAGTGGTGCCAAGGCTGCGCACCAGAGCTCCAGTGCTCCCCCACAGCCCGGTCCTTCAGGTGCCTCCTCCTAACACCAAGCCTCCTGGAGGTCTCCCCAGCCTCAGGGGTCCTGTGACAGCCCCACGCAACAGGCTGTCTCTCTGTCTCCTCCCTACAGGTGTTCCCGCCTGTCCGGCGCTGCCAGAACTTCCGGCCCTCAGCCCAGAGGCGCCAGAGCCCCTCAGCCCAGAGGCACCAGAGCTTCCGTCCCTCTGTCCCTAGCTGCCCCTCTGTCCCGAGCTGCCCCTCTGTCCCGAGCTGCCCCTCTGTCATTTAGAAGGGTCGAAGTGGTTAGGAAGCCACGGAGGCGGACAATGAGGCGGACTAAGACTATGGTGAAGGGGGGTCCACGTCCCGCGCCAGAGCCGCCACCGCGGACATATGCCCACCCCGACCCTCCCCTATAGGTTAAGGTTTTGCGGCCAGAGTCCGCACCTTTGGGTGGGGGGGGTACTGTCACGTTCTGACCTTTATTTCTGTTGTTTCTGTTGTTTCTGTTGTTTCATTATTTAGTATGGTCAGGGCGTGAGTTGGGGTGGGCAGTCTATGTTTGTTTTTCTATGATTTGGGGATTTCTATGTTTCGGCCTAGTATGGTTCTCAATCAGAGGCAGGTGTCATTAGTTGTCTCTGATTGAGAATCATACTTAGGTAGCCTGGGTTTCACTGTTTGTTTGTGGGTGATTGTCTATGTTAATTGCTTGTGTCAGCACAGTCCTTATGAAAGCTTCACGGTCGTTATTTGTTTATTGTTTTTGTATTCAGTGTTCAGTACTTTATTTAATTAAATATTCATCATGAACACATACCACGCCGCATTTTGGTCCTCCGATCCTTCTCGCCTCTCCTCTTCAGATGAAGAGGAAGAAGACCGTGACAGCCGAACTGTGAGCCATGCTCTTTTGCTCCCTTATCTCACCATTTTATTTTGTCAGTCAGACTACATCCATTGATGTACAAGTTTAATAAATGTGGAATTTAGAATTCCGTGGAATTCCAGACCAACTCCTCATTAGCAGCGGATAAGATGCCCAAATGTGGGAACTACCCAGAGCATCGTAAATTTCTCAGGACCTGGAGCTAGCAAATGAACGTTAGTCTGAGCCATCCCGACTACGGTCTGGAGGCAATGCAGGAAAGGTAACAGGGCTGTCATGTGCCTTTTACTGGGGAGTGGCTTCCGTCTGGCCACTCTACCATAAAGGCTTGATTGGTGGAGTGTTGCAGAAACAGTTGTCTTTCTGGAAAGTTCTCCCATCTCCACAGAGGATCTCTCAAGCTCTGTCAGAGTGACCATTGGGTTCTTGGCCACCTCCTGACCAAGGACCTTCTCCTCCGATAGCTCAGTTTGGCCAGGCGGCCAGCTCTAGGAAGAGTCTTGTTGGTTCCAAACTTCTTCCATTTCAGAATGATGGAGGCCACGGTGTTGTTGGGGACCTTTAATGTTGCAGACTTTTTGGTACCCTTCTTTAGATCTGTGCCTCGACACAATCCTGTCTCATTGCTCTAAGGACAATTCCTTCGAACTCATGGCTTGGTTTTTGCTCTGACATGCACTGCCAACTATGGGACCTTATATAGACAGGTGTGTGTCTTTCCAAATCATATCCAATCAATTGAATTTACCACAGGTGGACTCCAATCAAGTTCTAGAAACAGCTCAAGGATGATCAATGGAAACAAGATACACCTGAGCTCAATTTCAAGTCTCAGAGCAAAGGGTCTGAATACTAATGTAAACAAGGTATTTCTGTTTTTTTATTATACATTTGCAAACATTTCTACCAACCTGTCAACCTGGCAACCTCAACCTGTCTCTCTCGCTCCGGGCACTTCTGATAACCCCATCAACATGGGCACCCCCACAATTGACAGTTTTTTTCCGAAGATACTACACATTCCTTTGGTCCATGCCCTCCTGCACACTTTTCACATCTCGGAATCTCCCTCCTACACAGTGCTGCAACATCACCATAATGTGGAGCAACCTGACGCTGTACTTGACGCATTTATGAAATTGCTTATTCCAGTTACTAATTAGCATGTACCCATTAAGAAAATGACCAAAAAAAACGATTAAATCCCTGTAGTTTGATGAGGAACTGAAAAATTGTATGGTTGAGAGCGATGAGGCAAAAGGAATGGTAAAAAAAATGGTCTGGCTGCACAACAGACTGGCAAACGTACTGCAAATTGAGAAATTATGTGACTAAACCGAATAAAAATAATTACACTATGAAACAAAGATAAACTACATAAAAGAATGATAGTAAAAAGCTTTGGAGCACCTTAAAATGACATTTTGGGCAAAAATACTAACTCAGCTCATTCCTTGAATCAGATGGCTCAATCATCACAAAACCCACTGATATTGCCAATTACTTTAAGGATTGTAATGTCTAGGCCCCTTACTTTTTTCAGTCTTTACTAATGACATGCCACAGGCTTTGAGTAAAGCCAGTGTGTCTATGTATGCATATGACTCAACACTATACATGTCAGCTACTACAGCAAGTGAAATCACTGCAACACTTAACCTCTTACACCTATGGTGGCGCTATTTCATTTTTGGAAGAAAAACGTTCCCGTTTTAAACAAGATATTTTGTCACAAAAAGATGCTCGACTATGCATATAATTGCTACTGTTCGAAAGAAAACACTCTGACGTGTCCAGAAATACAAATATCTTCTCTGTGCGTGCCCTTTAACGTGAGCTTCAGGCAAAACCAAGATGACTTGGCATCCAGGAAATGACAAGGATTTTGAGGCTCTGTCTTTCATGATCTCCTTATATGGCTGTGAACAAGAGGAATGAGTCTGCCCTTTCTGTCGTTTCCCCAAGGTGTCTGCAGCATTGTGACGTATTTGTAGGCAGATCATTGGAAGATTGACCATAAGAGACCACATTTACCACGTGTCCGCCCGGTGTCCTGCGCCGAAATTGGTGCGCAAAAGTCACCTGCCAGTATTTTTCCATGGGAGAAAAGAGAGAGAAGCAAGCTTCCACGAACTGCATGTCAATGAAGAGTCCTGTGTGGCTCAGTCGGTAGAGCATGGCGCTTGCAACGCCAAGCGTCGTGGGTTCGATTCCCGCTGGGGCCACCCATATGTAAAAGTAGTGGCCCCAGCCGACTTGTAAGTCGCTTTGGACAAAAGCGTCTGCTAAATGGGATATATTATTATTATTATTATTAAGAGATATGTGAAAAAACACCTTGAGGATTGATTCCAAACAACGTTTGCCATGTTTCGGTCGATATTATGTAGTTAATCCGGAAAAAGTTTCACGTTGTAGGTGACTGCATTTTCGGTTCGTTTCGGTAGCCAGGCGCAATGTAGAAAACGGAACGATTTCTCCTACACACAGACGCTTTCAGGAAACACTGCGCATCTGGTATGTGGCTGGGAGTCTCCTCATTGAAAACATCAGAAGCTCTTCAAAGGTAAATGATTTTATTTATTTGGTTATCTGGCTTTTGTGAAAATGTTGCGTGCTACATGCTACACAAAATGCTATGCTAGCTTTGCATACTCTTACACAAATTAGTCAATTTCTATGGTTCAAAAGCATATTTTGAAAATCTGAGATGACAGTGTTGTTAAGAAAAGGCTAAGCTTGAGAGCAAACGCATTATTTTAATTTTATTTGCGATTTTCAGAAATCGTTAACGTTGCGTTATGCTAATGAGCCTGAGGCTTAGTCACAATCCCGGATCCGGGATGGGGAGTTTCAAGAGGTTAACAAAGAGCTGCAGTTAGTTTCAGAAAGGCTGTCAAGGAATAAGTTAGTCCTAAATATTTTAAAAACTAAAAGCATTGTATTTGGGACAAATCATTCACTAAACCCTAAACCTCAACTAAATATTGTAATAAATGACATGGAAATTTAGCAAGTTCAGGTGACTAAATTGCTTGGAGTAACCCTGGATTGGCAGCAGCTGACGGGGATCCTTAATAAAAAAAATAGTCTTTGCATCTGAAACACCTTAGTGGGTTCAGCACAAAAGCTCTCACAGGATAACTAACACATCCCAACATGACTTTACCAGGTAAAGAATTTGCTTCAAAAGGACAGACAATGTCTTCTCAGTTTTATCACGCTCGCCACCGGATCTGCGTCGCACCAAACGGCGGGTGTCAGACACAGGGAATCTTCAATCAGTTGCTCCACCTCAACGCCACCCCAGTAATCACTCTTGCTGCGGAGAACAAAGCAAGTCACAGGTCTTGTCCCTAGGCACGTGACGTGAAGTGACCGCTCACTCTAGGCGAGGGAAACATACCTTCACAGATTTAACAGTACCAACTTATTTTCTACCCAGCCTGAAACTACATATGGATCAGCTAAAAGGCCGGGATTCACTTTCTCCAAATATTCCACTCCCACTGGGCCTGAATCATCCTTTGCATGACCTTCAGGGTGAGGCTCGGAGGTCTTCAACACACATGCCACCACAGGTAATTCATACTCACTCTCGTCAGGTTCAATTTCTTAGCCATCAGAGAAATCAGACCACAGTTTGTCCTTTGTGCCATTCTTCCTCAACACACATCTTCCCACTGCACTCGGCTCTTCTCCTTCGCTGTCCATAACCATGTCTATCTGTGCTGAACAAGCACTGATAGCCTTTCTCCAATAACCACCTTATGTTCCTTAGCTCAATTTACTAGTCTGGCTATCTCAGCCATTTCGTCATCCATTTTAGCAAACGATCATGTAAGTGCAGCACTTCTCTTCTTATTCTTCTTCTGTGTAGTTTAAATGGCGTTTGGCAGCCAACGTTACAGGTTAAAAGGTTCTCCTTCATTAGTTAAAATCATTTGCGCCTGAGTTAGACTGCCAGAGTGAAACAAAACATCCAATGATAACACCAAAATAATTATCAAGACAATTAACAGTTGGGGTGCGTGTGCAATTGGTAATTAGTGCAGGCTATGGGATGTTTGAAAGGCAAATTGGCAATAGAACGAAACATAAAAGCCACATATTTAAGTTAGCATACATTATGCCAATATCTCCTCAAAGAAGCCACGTCTTTACAGAATGGATCAGCATCCATGTTTATAATGAGAGAGGAGATGGTCCATTAGCACTTTAGGTTGCCATCTCAGTACAGCACATACAGTAACTTGCATGAGGACCATGCAAACGTACAATAAAAGGTGTCTAGATTAGAAACAAAAGAACAGAGCAAAATATTACGTCAACAACATCAAATACATATTCAGTAAACATGTTTTCAACCTAAGTGATATGCTGAAATTATACAGGTATAGCCCACTGTACTCTTATAACATTTTTAAATGTTTTGGTTCTGGAGTTTCACATAATTTGAATGTGTCAACAAAATCTAATGTTGTTGCTACAAGTCAAAGACTTGTAAACTCTATAAATACTGTGTAGCATATGTTTAGGTTGATTTTTAGATGACAATGTTATTGGATCTTTAATGCTATGATACAGATAGCATAGTGCACTAACATTACTGCAAGCATGACAATATTGAAGCTTTTCTTTTAGGTATACTGGCGCCTCCTCTTGTGAGGAATCCTCGATCACATAGCAGGCATGAAAACAGCATGCTCTCACTCTGTGCCCCTGCAATTGTCATGTACTATGGGCTTCACTACCCAGACAACTAAGAGGGGACTGAAAAGGACTTACAGAACCACTGTCTCCTTCAAATTCACAATGTTGTTTTGTTGTCCCTTGCTGTCACAGGGATAGGGAAGAGGGTGAGGTACAGACTACTTGGCGGCAGCGCTAGAGTCTTTAGCGTTCTCCTCAGCAAGCT
This sequence comes from Oncorhynchus masou masou, assembly GCF_036934945.1. Taxonomy (NCBI): domain Eukaryota; kingdom Metazoa; phylum Chordata; class Actinopteri; order Salmoniformes; family Salmonidae; genus Oncorhynchus; species Oncorhynchus masou. Next base: position 32,384,409 of record NC_088243.1, on the reverse strand, counting down.
TCTTCTGGGGCCGTTTCTGAGCCACACCATAGGGCACATGAGCCGCCACAGTCCCCAGCTCCGCAGCCCCCTCCACATGGAACATCTGATCGTCAAAGAATATGTGAGGCCGGATCTTCTCCAGCATAGGCCCCTTAGGGGCCCCAGCAAGGAAGAGGGCCTCGTCGGTGTCGAGTCCCCAGGATCGAAGTGTCTTCAGGGCCCGGGTGCCTGAGCTGGCTGCGCTGCGCGCCGTCACCAGGTAGGTGCGGATGGGGCAGTCCATACGCTGGCCCTTGGCGTAAAACTTCTTCTGCAGTTTCCCCAGAGACTCCAGGAACCCCTTCAGTGGACCCTGAGAGGAAAGGATAGAGAGTGAGTTGCTACATGATGGGGCCTGACACTGAACATGTCACAAAATCTACAGTAAATCAACAGAGACATTAAACCACTTCAGCTCACACTACATTTCACCATCCGTATGAAGTACAGAGGGATATTAATTTGTCAATTGACTAGCTATTTAGATTTAGCTGCATATTCAATTGTGTTTGAATGTGTTACTAAATTTAACGTGGACCGGACATACATGGTCAAGAAGCGTGTTCTCATGTGCCTTCTCATGCTCAAAGAACTTGTCCAGTCCATGGGCCTTATAGATGCGCTCTGACTCATCAGAGAAGAGCACTGCGTCCCCATCGAAGGCCACCCGCAGCTGAGTCTCTGACACTTCTGTTCGCTTCTCTGGTGGGTTAAACATGGTGGCTGCCGCAATCCCTGAGAGAGAGAGAGAGAGAGGGAGCGAGAGAGAGAGAGAGAGAGAGAGAGAGAGAGAGAGAGAGAGAGAGAGAGAGAGAGAGAGAGAGAGAGAGAGAGAGAGAGAGAGAGAGAGAGAGAGAGAGAGAGAGAGAGAGAGAGAGAGAGAGAGAGAGAGAGAGAGAGAGAGAGAGAGAGGGAGAGAGAGAGAGAGAGAGAGAGAGAGAGAGAGAGAGAGAGAGTACTCAGAATGACTTGTTCAAGGTAAGCTTCTCTTACTGTATTAAACAACTACATAACAGTGTTACGAGACAGATCAAATGTTCTATTGATAAAATTGGTTTGTCACACTCAACAGTGTCTTCAACTAACAAGACTATGCTCCCATCGGGGGGGGGGGGGCATGAATGGGCTACAGGGGGCTTTGCTCTCACAGTTCATACTTCAGCCCCCTCAGTTTTACTTTTAAGTCCCCTATTTAAAAATAGCAAAAATTGCTCTGCCATTTCCTGGTTGTTAAAATTCTATAGTTTGCCTTATTTCAGCTTATGTGACAAACAAGCAGTCATTGTGTAGAGAATCATTGTACCATCTAAACCACTATGAAATATATTTTCCATCACCAACAAATATTTTATTTTGAGCAGTTTAAAGCTGGTGTACAAAATTGAAAGTAAAAGATGCAGAATGAAACTTAAGAATGGTAAGCATAGAAATAGTGCACATACAACAGATCTACCGCTTCTTAGACTTTCTTTCAATGAGAATGACAGATCTATGTGAATTTGTTCAGGTCGCCCAAAAGGTTACATATTACAGCGTTAAGGCAGAAACATATTGTATGTTTGTAAATTCATAACATATTATATGTTTTGCAAATTTGTGACATATCATACTAATTGTTATTCGTAACATGTCATACGAAAATGGATAATGGACAATCTCAAATGAATACATACCATACAAAGCATAACATATCATATTAAATAAAGTTTCACGTATTTACGTACAGAATAATATGAAATGCTCTGGGACCAGGTTGCAGCAGGGGGGCTATGGAAAGCCACTGAGCGGTGTGGTATGACTCCTTTGGGTTTCCATGAAAAGCAGGGAAAAACGCTTCTCTTCTCACATTTCTGTGGTAGGCTGAGTGAATAAAGTGATATGCCTCTGCCTGTAATATTTGATTTGAAAGGGAGGGTTCAAGTTTATCATTAAAGCTGCTTCACTCTTAGCTATAGCTGTAAAAAGCATTAGTGATATTAGCCTTAGCCTATATGGCTAGCTTGAACCAGCTAATCTGCCACGATGGATATCAGAAATTGGCTTCGCCAAAGTACCCAAACAAAGAAGGAGAACGATGAGGAGCAGCAGCAGCGATGATCCTCCTGAGCTCCAGCTAGCTATGTGTGCAGAGCCCACCACCCTTCCACAAGTGCTGCCACAATGGCTCCACAGCTGCCTCCACCTCCGACTGTTCCTGATGATCTTGGAACAGAGGAGCCAGTCCAGGTTAGCCTAGAATCCTACCCAAGCCACAGGTTTTCTGTCCAGAAACATTGATTTAAAAGCAACTGGTTCATAGGAAGAGATCGGCTGGAATGCTTGGTTATTATGGCAGGCTGACATTGCAGGATCCGTCCCTTTTTTTCCATTTTTGCCTAAAATGATATACCCAAATCTATCTGCCTGTAGCTCAGGCCCTGAAGCAAGGATATGCATATTCTTGGTGCCATTTGAAAGGAAACACTTTGAAGTTTGTGGAAATGTGAAAGGAATGTAGGAGAATTACACACAATACATCTGGTGAAAGATAAAACAAAGACAAAAACAACTGTTCTTTTGTATTTTTTTGGTCCACCATCTTTGAAATGCAAGAGTAAGGCCATAATGTATTATTCCAGCCCAGGTGCAATATACATTTTGACCACTAGATGACAGCAGTGTATTTGAAAAGTTTTAGACTGATCAAATGAGCCTTTGCATTTCTGTTCAAAATGTTGTATCAAGACTGCCCAAATATGCCTAATTTGTTTATTAATAACTTTTTATGTTCAAATTTGTGCACTCCTCAAGCTTTCTGCCAATATACGATATGTCTATGTCCTGGGAAATGTTCTTGTTACTTACAACCTCATGCTAACCACATTAGCCTACGTTAGCTCAACCGTCCTGTGGAAGAGACACCGATCCCAAAGAAGCTTTAATTGATTACGTGGGTCGAATTTGATTCACAGAAGTGTATTGTGCCATATCACAACGTGTTAGTGAACTTGTGAGGGAGTGGGATGATTATTTCATTTTGTTGAAGCGGGCCTGTATAGGCTTATTCATTTTGCAAGACAGCTGTGCATGTCTGCATCTCACTGTAGTAGGTTCTAGGCTATGTTTTGGTTATTTGGATCTCCCTTCGCCTTATGTTTACTGTTAATGTAACTAGCCTAAATATATATTGTGTCATGTCTTTATCGATCTAATATTTTGTTTTCTAGGCCTACTACTTAGTAGCGCTGTTCTGTTCGCATTCTTTCGCATTCGCAATTGTGTCAATAATCTAAGCCAAACTGCTATTCAGCATTTGTGTTTGCATGCATGAATAACTCGGCTACTACTTTCAGCATTTAGTTTGCATTATTTTGGTAAGACAGCTGTGTGTACGTTGCATTTACATAATAGGGTAATTGCCGATCTAAACGTCTCAGCACTTGTCTCAGGATTTAAACTTTATGTTTGTTATGGTATAGCGTGATTATATAAAGAGAATTCAATATAATGCCAATGCAAGAACTCCTAAAAAATGTAGCCCCCTCCCTGATTTCAACAGCCCCCTTAGTTACTTTATCCTGGCACCAGGTCTGGCTCTCGCCCACTTACCTTCTTCCAAGGCCTCTCTGACCTTCATGGGGTCAGCAGACAGGTACAGGTTAGTGTGGTAAGCCTTCAGGTACCCAATGGGACTGTTACCACCCGTCATACAGAAACGCTCAATGAACAGCCCTGCAGAGGAAAGAGAGACAGACATAGAGTCAATGTACTGGTTCCTGCCTGTAATTGAGGGATTAGATAACAGTTACCAATGGCTAGGGAGATCCAAAGATACAAAGATAGAAAAATGCCCAGAGAGGAGTAAAGAGAGAAAATTGTGGATTGAGGGGTGAGCTGGATGGAAAGAGCCTGAGAAAGTAGCTCAGTCAGGACAGATGTTTCCACTTGGCCAGACTATTTTACCCACACCCCCAGGGCCCAGAACCACATCTCCCAACTCCCTTCATCTCAAAGGACGTGTGGAGTGTGAGAGAGATCGCCCCAACACCATTCTAGGCCAACCAGTGGCCAGAGCTGTGTCTAGTTATTTCCTAATTTCATAGTAATCTATAAGTCATTTTTGGGGTGGCAGGGTAGCCTAGTGGTTAGAGCATTGGAATAGTAACCGAAAGGTTGCAAGTTCAAATCCCTGAGCTGACAAGGTACAAATCAGTCGTTCTGTCCCTGAATAGGCAGTTAACCCACTGTTCCTAGGCCATCATTGAAAATAAGAATTTGTTCTTAATTGACTTGCCTAGTAAAATTAAAATTTTTATTTAAGCACTATGACATGCTACACAACCACAGTTTACAAGGGAATGTAACGTACTAAACAACATTTAGCCTTTGACCTCCCCAACCCACTCCCTCTTTCATTCTCTTACATTCTCTCTCTTACATTCTCGCTCTTTCATTCTCTTACATTCTCTCTCTCTTACATTATCTTACATTCTCTCTCTCTCACACACACACACACACACACACACACACACACACACACACACACACACACACACACACACACACACACACACACACACACACACACACACACACACACACATATTTGAGCTTAAAGACCCATACAGCTGAAGTTATTCTGTGATGTTTTGAGCAGGCGTGTGTCCTGTGGAGGGACAGAGGGCCATAGGGTCATACAGGCTGTGTGGGAATGGGGAGGACCAGCTGTGTGGAGCACCCAGAGCACCGTCATCATCAGGTCATCAGAACAGCTTCTTCTCCTGGAGCCCTTAACCCCCTAGAGTCGATGTCCGCGCAGAAATGTAATTAGCATAATTTAAACCTCCCCATCAAAATCTGCCTGTTTAATAGTAATAATAATAATAATATGACCCCAACATCGAAAGGTCCGACTGAATGGAAGTATTTATGGAAGTACCTTAGTGTAAAAAAAGGGGTTAAATATGGGTAAAAAAAATATATGTACATATAATAATTTCCTGAATGTTCTTATATCTCTCAGATTTTTTTTAATTTTTTTAATCTGTTTTGCCATGTATGAATTTTGCTATGGGCTAATGGGCTATGGGCTAATGGGCTATGAGCTAATAACAGTAAGGCCAAATTCAATGTTCACCCCCCATTTAATTTTTAGAAATATTTTATACCTACAGGGGTCCTAAAATTCAAAATCCAATAGCTAAATGATCCTTGATATGACGATCTTAAAATATTTCCATATACGAGCTTAGTAGAAACCCAGCCCCGGGCCCTTAGACCACACTCAGGACATCACACTGAATCTGAATGAAAGATGTTGTCATTCACAGCACAATAGCCAAGTGGTGCCCATGTGTGAATGTGTTTATGCATGTGTGTGTCTGTGTGTGTGATTAGGCACTCACGGTGGTGGTTGATGGTGTTGATGAGTCGGAGGCCGACGTGTGCGTGGTTGTTGGTCATGAGCACAACGTCAAAGAGCTCCTCACTCTCTGGGTATAGCTCCCTCAGCCGAGTATTCACTGCCTCCAGAGCCTGGGGTCACGTCAAACAGAAGCTCTCAACATACAGTATAATCTTTCATACAACATACATCATTCACATTGACGAACATGACCACCAATCTGTCTGTCTGTCTGTCTGTCTGTCTGTCTGTCTGTCTGTCTGTCTGTCTGTCTGTCTGTCTGTCTGTCTGTCTGTCTGTCTGTCTGTCTTTCATTTCCCTGACCTTAACGAAAGGAAAAGCAGGACCAGGGCCGAAGGGCTCTGTCTCGTGTTCTATCTGGTACTTGAGGTACTCCTCCATGCCTTTCTGTTCGTAGATCTGCTGCTCCTTATCCATGTTGAAGAGGACCCGCGATGACACCGCAATGGTGATGGCATTCTGAGGCTTAGGCTGTTGGATGAGGAGACACAAAACCTAATGCTTGAACACACCACGGGCACACAATACAACACACAGGTTAACACACACAAATACTCCAAAACAAACACACAAGTCACATTGTGGAGTAAGAAGCCTTTTGGATCAGTCTGCTACAGTCTGAGACATCCTCGGTAGTGATGATGGAGGAACAGGGTAATGTGGTGCCAGAGGGAGCCAAAATGTGTCCACAGCTCTTCTTGTTATATAGCTGAGTGGTAGACATTCTCAAAGTGATATACTGTGCAGCAGCTGATTCAAAGGTCTTTCATATGAGCAACATGAAAGCTGTGAGAATGAACTAAGAAGGAACATACTTGTAATGAGGAGGCAGAAATGTACTTGGCAGTCTAATCACATTTTGTTCTCTTTGGCAATATTGGCTTGCTCAGTTTCGACTGAATCATGTTTCACAGCAAAGAAGATGCCTCAGTGGTTGAACCAACCATGTTTACGAGGATAGAACCTACTGTATTTACATATCATGTAGGTTTATCTCAACCACTGGCAAAAAATAGGGTGGTGGGTTTGAGAGAGCTATTTTACTGTAAAAATAACTGTACAAAGCAGCTTTGACGAGCACATTACAGACTAATTTCATGGGTAGGTCCCACTATAAAATGCTGGTCGGTCACCACCCACTGGTTTCAGACCAGGCACAGTGAGAGAGCTGTGTGACAAGAGCTGAGGTGACAGTGTGACATGACTACATACATTCCCCAGCCAGACTGATAACACATGAAGCAGAGCTACATTTCAGATTGGCGGCCACTTGCTAACCCTTTGAGTGCCTGTCGAGCTGTCACGTTCTGACCTTAGTTCCTTTGTTTTTGTCTTTGTTTTAGTATGGTCAGGGCGTGAGTTGGGGTGGGCAGTCTATGTTTGTTTTTCTATGTTGGTTTTTGAGTTTGGCCTAGTATGGTTCTCAATCAGAGGCAGCTGTCAATTGTTGTCCCTGATTGAGAATCATACTTAGGTAGCTTGGGTTTCACTTTTGGTTTGTGGGTGTTTGTTTCCATGTGAGTGTTTGGGCCACGCGGTACTGTTTTGTTTTGTTCACATCGTTTATTGTTTTGTTCCAGTGTTCAATTTGTTTATTAAAAAGACATGAACACTTACCACGCTGCACTTTGGTCCTCCTCTCTTTCTCCAGACGACATCTGTTACACTAGTGGTTCAAACCATAATAAAATACCACTTCTTGATTGTCTGGTTCTTGATTTTCTCTCTCCATTTAGTTTATTTGAACACTAAAATAAGTTCAATCGATGAGCTAGTGTTGCATCAGTTTAACATTTCTGTGCCTTGTTTTTTTAAACAGTAAAAAAAATGTTTGTCTGGCAAATCTGTAAGCATACCTTTTATAGTCAATAAGGCATATTGCCATTATTTCACTTCAAATAGCTTTGTGACAGGTCTCTGCTATAAAACTCAGTCTTGAAGACAGATAGAGCCAAGTGGTAACCTGATAATCTGTCATATAATCAACTATGACAACTTCGCTGAGATAAAATAATGAAGCCTTCGTCATAACAAGAAGGCTGAAAGCAGATTGTGGAGTTAAAGTTTTGAATGACTTTCGAGATAACAAATAAGTTAACTTACGCAGAAGATCCCTCCCTGCCCCTTGCATGTGGTGGGAGTGGTATTGTTTCGATGCATTGTCCTTTCCGAAATTTGGCAGGTTAGATATTTATCGGCAGTGACGCTGATACCCCGTCAGAGTGCTGTATGCGACACTGAACAACTGGACTCAACTGAATTACTATTCAGTGCCTTGTTGACCTGTTCGGTGTTGTCATGATGTGTCTGTCTGTAAAGACGTCATCCTGTTCCATTGACAGCGGACATACAGTAAGCAAAACTGACCCCACCAACAGACCCCTCAGACACTTCAAAGAGACACAATTGTCTTATTTTGGTACACTTTTATGACAAAATATAGAGTTCAATTCTACTACCAATAGACTCTTTCAAACCATTGGACATGGAGAAATATTTGATCATTTGGCCAGTTAGGCTGCTTGAAACAATTCCCCTCATCACCCCCAGGCAGGCTCATAGATAAGGCTAGGAGTGTGTCTGTCTTCTATCACTCAGCACAGCAGGTGACTGTAGGCTACTTGTGCCATTGCAGACAGACATGTTAACAGGTGGACTCTCTTCTACAGTCGCCCAAATGCGTTACGAAAGCCTTATCTATTATCTAACAAACGGTAAAAAAAATCTATTTCCTTGAATGTCAGTGTAATTGCCACATGAAAGGATATACAGTAGCCTACATTCAAGGAACTAATTGACAGGTAACAGATACATAACATTGAACATGCACCCTTAGCATATTAAATAGTTGTTCCCACTAAAGCAAGGCATGCAAACTCCTCACAATACAGACAGAGATAGAGAAAGTGTGTGTGAGAGAGAGATTCTCATTATTTTTCTCCTCATCTCATGACACATTGATACTCACCGATTTGAGATGCTTGGTGGGAGTGGATGGGTTAGACACAGTGTTGGTTCTTTCCCAGGATGCTCTTGTTGTGCCGTTGGGTGCTGTGTCTTGGCCGGTCCTCATCCCGTCGTTGTTTACACTCATCATCCTGCCTCTCTTATTGCCTCACCCACACTTCTTCCCTCTATCTCTCTCAGGCAGTCCTCACTGAGTATCTTACTGCCTCTCTCGCTGTCTCTTTACCTCTCTCCCACTCTCAGGCAGTCCTTACGGAGTCCTCGAGTAGCCGAGGCCTACACTCATTTACACCATCATTCCCGGTGCATTCAGAGATGAGAGCAGCAGACTGAACGGCAGTGCAACCACTCAGCCGAACGCTCAGAGCAGAGGAGGAAGAAAATACAGATATTGTAAGAGGGGTAGGGATGGAGAGAGGCAGTACGCTAGCTGTCCTTGTTTTTGGCATGCATTAATCGTATAGATGTTGTGCTCTCCCTCTCGCTCTCTCTCCCCCTCTCATTTTTTATTGACTTCAAGCCATCCTACATCCTCCTCCCTTCCTTAACCCTTTGCTGGGTATGAATTCTGCATCACTGCCTAACTTTGATTTAATGCATGTGACAACTGTGTGTGCATCTGTTCTTGCAATTTGTAGTTTATATAATCATTTTTCATGAAGTAGTCAATGTGGTGAACTACTTTTTCAAAGTACTTTAGTTAAGTAAACCATCTTTATCTTAAGGGTAACTTTAGTGTATATGTTCAGAATAGCTTCCCCAACATTGTCAATGTGCCCTTGAGCAAGGCCATTAACCCTAACTGCTCCAAGGTCGCTGTTGATAACGGCAGACCCTGGCCGTGACCCCACATCTCTGAGGGCATGTAGCAACTAATAATGTAATAACTTACAATAATTTAATAGTTACTAATAGTGTAGCAACTTCTTCATTTGTAATGTAATAAATTGCCAATAATGTGATGAAAATCCTGAACGCATAACATAATAACACTTTTGTGCATAATGTAATATTTATTACATAATGCGTTGATTTGTAACGGTTCTCGTCTGTCGAAGGAGAAGCGGACCAAAATGCAGCATGGTGGTTATTCATGTTCTTTAATGAAAGGGAACTCGACATGAAATAACTAACAATACGACAAACGGAACGTGGAAACCTACACAGCCTATCTGGTGAACAACAAACACAGAGACAGGAACAATCACCCAGGAAACGCTCAAAGAATATGGTTGCCTAAATATGGTTCCCAATCAGAGACAACGATAAACACCTGCCTCTGATTGAGAACCACTCCAGACAGCCATAGACTATGCTAGACACCCCCACTAAACCACACACCCAATACCTAACAAAACCCCAAGACAAAACACACCACAATAAACCCATGTCACACCCTGGCCTGACCAAATAAATAAAGACAAACATAATATATTTCGACCAGGGCGTGACATGATTATTATTTTATGAAGTGGGTAAAATAAATTACGAAGTGTATTAGCTATAACTTTAATTAACTAATAGTGTAAAAACAACTCCAAAAAATACTTACTAACAACTAAATTCACTCATTTTTATTTTCTTGAATATAAAGTGTCATGCTTCAGTAATGACTAAACACCCAATCATATTCCTACATCCTAGCTCTAAACTTGACTTCAAACAAATGCTTCACCTCCTAAGATGTTGTTTAATGCTACTGTTAAGGCACAAAAGCCTTTGAAACAATTCAAGACATTTTCAACAATTGTTATTCCTTCTGGTTGCTGGCACGTACTCCAACTTACTCACAGGCATCATTAGGTCATTGGTTTTGCATTATCTAATAATTCTTATTCATTCATTTTTTTTCATCAGGCTTTGGTTTGTGGAACAAATATGTTAATTGATATTACTTGTTATTTTTTATTGATATTTGTCACATCCTGATCGGTTTCACCTGTCGTTGTGCTTGTTTCCACCCCCTCCAGGTGTCAACCATCTTCCCCATTATCCCCTGGGTATTTATTTCTGTCTGCCTGTGCCAGTTCGTCTTTTTTTGTCAAGTTAACCAGCGTGTTACTCCGTGCTCCTGTTTTTTCCTTTTCTCTGTTTTTTTGCTAGTCCTCCCAGTTTTGACCCTTGACTCTGAACCCGTCTGCCTGACCATACTGCCTGCCCTGACCTCGAGCCTGCCTGCCACTCTGTACCTCCTGGACTCTGACCTTCTTATGATCTTTTGCCTGTCCACGACCATTCTCTTGCCTGCCCATTGGATAAAAATAAATATCAGAGACTCGAAACATCTGCCTCCCGTGTCTGCATCTGGGTCTCGCCCTGTCGATATTATTTAATTGATCTTACTAAGGTAATGTAACTGGATAGTTCGTTAAACCAGTGGGTTAATGTTGGAGGGCCCATACTCATGATTTCCAGCAGAAATAAACAGGGAATTTCGACACACTTGGATATTACGATAATACAGAGTCCGAAAAGTTTGTTATATCTACACAAGACAACTTTTTATTCAAATGCTAGTCTATTGTGGTAATTGAGGCAAATGCAAGGTGTTCATCAACTTAATATGCATGCCATTAATTAAAAACCTCTTAGGGCTGAGGTATATCTCACTGGTCACCCCGAAAGCCAGTTCCTCTTTGGTCGCCTTTCCTTCCAGTTCTCTGCTGCCACTTACTGGAACGAACTGCAAAAATCACTGAAGCTGGAGATTCCCATCTCCCTCACTAGCTTTAAGAACCAGCTGTCTGAGCAGCTCACAGATCTCTGCACCTGTTCATAGCCCATCTATTTACCTCATTCCCATACTGTATTTATTTATTTATTTTACTCCTTTTGCACCACAGTATCTCTACTTGCACATCCATATTTTGCACATCTACCATTCCAGTGTTTAATTGCCATATTGTAATTACTTCGCCACCATGGCCTGTTTTTTGCCTTAACTCCCTTGACCTTATTTGCGCTCACTGTATATAGACTTATCTTTTTTTCTACTCTATTGACTGTATGTTTTGTTCATTCCATGTGTAACTCTGTGTTATTGCATGCGTCAAACTGCTATGCTTTATCTTGGCCAGGTCTCAGTTGCAAATGAGAACTTTTTCTCAACTAGTTTACCTGGTTAAATAAAGGTGAGAAAAAAAATCCCGTTAACGGGATCGATATGACAACAGGCCGGTGAAAGTGCAGGGCGCCAAATGCAAAACAACAGAAATCTCATAATTAAAATTTCTCAAACATACAAGTATCTTATATAATTTTAAAGGTAACCTTGTTGTTAATCCGACTACAGTGTCCAATTTCAAATAGCTTTTACAGCGAAAGCAACACAAACGATTGTTAGGTAAGAGCCTTATCACAGAAAAACAGCCATTTTTCCAGCCAAAGAGTGGAGTCACAAAAATCAGAAATAGAGAGAGAATTAATCACTAACCTTTGATCTTCATCAGATGACACTCATAGGACTTCATGTTACACAATACATGTATGTTTTGTTCGATAAAGTTCATATTTATATCAAAACATCTCAATATACATTGGCTCGTTATGTTCAGTAGTTCCAAAAACATCCGGTGATTTTGCAGAGAGCCACATCAATTTACAGAAATACTCATAATAAAACATTGATAAAAGATACTACTATTAAGCATGGAATTATAGATACACTTCTCCTTAATGCAACCGCTGTGTCAGATTCAAAAAAGCTTTACGTAATAAGCAAACCATGCAATAATCTGAGTACTGCGCTCAGACCCAACACACCAGAAAGATAATATTCACTTACCTTTGATGATCTTCATCAGAATGCACTTCCAGGAATCCCAGTTCCACAATAAATGTTTGATAATGTCCGTCATTTATGTCCAAATAGCTACTTTTGTTAGCGCGTTTGGTAACCAAATCAAAACTCACGAAGCGCGTTCACTAGTTGCAGACGAAATGTCAAAAAGTTCCATTACAGTCCGTAGAAACATGTCAAAACATGTATAGAATCAATCTTTAGTACGTTCTTAACACATCAATCTTTAGGATGTTTATAACATAAAACTTCCATAATGTTCCAACTGGAGGATTCCTTTGTCTTCAGAAAAGCAAAGGAAAGGGAGCTACCTCTCATGTGAATGTGCGTGACCAGCTCATGGCTGCTGGCAGACCTCTGACTCATTCCCCTCTCAATCAGCCCCCCTTCACAGTAGAAGCCTCAAACAAGTTTCTAAAGATGGTTGACATCTAGTGGAAGCCTTAGGAAGTGCAAGATGACCAATATCCCACTGTATCTTCAATAGGGGCTGAGTTGAAAATCGACCAACCTCAGATTTCCCACTTCCTGGTTTGATTTTTTCCTCAGGTTTTTGCCTGCCATATGAGTTCTGATATACTCACAGACATCATTCAAACAGTTTTAGAAACTTCAGAGTGTTTTCTATCCAAATATACTAATAATAATATGCATATATTAGCAACTGGGACTGAGGAGCAGGCAGTTTACTCTGGGTATCTCTGGGCACCTTATTAATTCAAGCTACTCAATACTGCCCCCAGCCATAAGATTATAACATTATTAAATTCTTACACGATTGATGCAATTTGTTTTATCCACTTTATAATGTAGCACATTTCCAATTAATACACACATTTCCAATTAATTCGAACGTCTGATATTTTTTTCAATTATTGGTATTTTGACCAATCAGATCAGCTCTGAAAAACATCTGATGTGAAAATATCTGATGTGATTGGTCGAAAGACCAATTAGTAGAAAAAATTAATCAGAATTTGGCTGCCTGTGTAAACACAGCACCCACCAAATTAATAGGCTTGCCTAACAGTACGCATGTATGCAGTGGCGGACTTACCATTAGGTGAAAGAGGCAATTGCCTCAGGTCTCACATCATCAAGGGGCCTCGTGAGCTGGGCATAATTTAATACTTTTTTTCTGCTCAATGAACTATTCCAGCCTGAAAATGTTCCTGTGCATTCTTTCACGTGATATGATCGCAAACGTGACATTCATTGAAATTAAGCTGTAGCATTTAGGCTTTTCAGAGCGTGGCAGAGAAAAGAAAAATAGAGAATATTTCATTTTAACAGAAAAATTACCTAAATGAATGCATTTCTTTAGTAAAAAGACAGTTGCTGCTTACAATACTGCCATCGTCGTCAACGCGGAGGCAGAGGTATGTGTACTGTCACGCCCTGGCCTTAGTATTCTGTGTTTTCTTTATTATGTTGGTTAGGCCAGGGTGTGACATGGGTGATTTATGTGTCTTGATTTGTCTTGGGGTTTTGTAGTCTATGGGGTTGTGTTCAGTTGAGTGTTCTAGGTAAGTCTATGGTTGCCTGGAGTGGTTCTCAATCAGAGGCAGGTGTTTATCGTTGTCTCTGATTGGGAACCATATTTAGGCAGCCATATTCTTTAGGTATTTTGTGGGTGATTGTTCCTGTATCTGTGTTTTGCACCAGTTAGGACTGTTTTGGTTTACACACACACATACACACACACACACACACACACACACACACACACACACACACACACACACACACACACACACACACACACACACACACACACACACACACACACACACACACACACACACACACACACACACATACTTATTTTAATACTTATAATCTTATTTTGTATAGTGTTCACGTTTTCATCTTTCATTAAAGATGTTTATAAATAACCACGCTACATTTTGGTCCTCCTCTCCTTCCCAGGAAGAAAACTGTTACATCTCGCCCATGAATCTAATGGTATGTGTAGCCCATGTACAGCATCAGATACTGTACATGGGCTACATACTGTACACTGTAGTAAGCCAGAGGGGCGTGATTTCGCTCACTCGGATGCTGAGATACAGTCGTTTCAGCCACTTGCAAATTTGAGGAAAGTTGTCATGTGCACAGTGTGCTGTTCAGATGCTGGAATTTTTTGGGATGAACGTGCTAAGGTAACCTACTTTTTGAAGTAATTTGTTTCACAATCAGATGAAAACATCATGACTGGTTGTGTTCATGGCACATTAAAAGGTAATACATTTCTACAGTTAAATTACGTCTTTACTATAAACCCATTTAAAAACAATTAAAAAGGTGCACAACCGCGTGCACACAGACAGAACAGAGCTATAGGGATATTGGACCATATACTAAAACATTCAGAGATCACCAAAGCAGAGGCTTGTGCTAAACTGTAAATGTTAATGTGATGTAGTACTACAGTCAGACAGGTTCAAGGCAGGTTTGAAGCAGGTTCAATGAAGGAAGGTTCAAACTTTACCCATGGTTTCCCTCACACCACTCCCCTCTCCTTGACTGCTAAGGGGTGTTTCCTTTTCCTTGCATAGTGGACTGGGAAATGGTGTCACTGGATCATTGGTCCCCTCTGCCTTCTATGATTTCTTATTGCCTCTCTTCCCAACACCTGCAGCTCTGTCAACTGATAGAATTAAGGCACATCAGCAGTAACTAAGCAACGGTGGGACACCCACGCTGGAAACTGATTGGCTGCTGTGAGTCCAGGCTATATGTGTAGCTTATGAAATTATGTTAGAGAGGCAGGCAGACGCCCCAGGAAAATGCTTTGAAGAGAACAAATGGATAACCATATCCGCGTTGGTGATATGGTTTTAACACAACAGAGGCAGTTACTGTACAATCTGTTACTAGGGTCTGGAAGAGATATTACACAGACATCCTGTAAAGGGCTTAGTAAAGAATTTTGATAAAAGGTTACCAGATGCACCATAAACTCATTTAGCAGAAACACATGTAACAGATGTATCAGAGATGGTTACCTAACATACTCTGATTGAACCATCCATAACACATAAACACACATTTCCCCAATGGTTACAAATCGAATCTACAATGCATTCAGACCACTTGACATTTTCCACATTTTGTTATGTTCAGTCTTATTCTAAAATGTATTAAATATTTTTTTCCCTTCAATCTAAACACAATACCCCATAATGACAAAGCAAAAACAGTTTAGACATTTTTGCAAATTTATTGAAAAAAATTCTGAAATATCACATTTACAAAAGTATTCAGACTCTTTACTCTGTACTTTGTTGAAGCACCTTTGGCAGTGATTACAGCCTTGAGCCTTCTTGGGTATGACGTTACAAGCTTGGCACACAGCTATTTTCAGGTCTCTTTTCAGGTCTCTCTACCATAAAGGCCTGATTGGTGGAGTGCTGCAGAGATGGTTGTCCTTCTGGAAGGTTCTCCCATCTCCACAAAGGAACTCTGGAGCTTTGTCATAGTGACCATCGGTTTCTTGGTCACCTCCCTGACCAAGGCCCTTCTCCCCTGATTGCTCAGTTTGCTGCAGAAGTGTTTTGGTACCCTTCCCCAGATCAGTGCCTCGACATAATCCTTTCTCAGAGCTCTACAGAGAATTCCTTCAACCTCATGACTTGGTTTTTGGTCTGACATGCACTGTAAACTCTGGGACCTTATATAGACAGGTGTGTGTGTGTGTGTGTGTGTGTGCCTTTCCAAATCCCGCCCAATTAATTACAGGTGGACTCCAATCAAGTTGTAGAAACATCTCAAGGATGATCAATGGAAACAGGATGCACCTGAGCTCAATATCGAGTCTCATAGCAAAGGGTCTGAATACTTACAGTGGGGCAAAAAAGTATTTAGTCAGCCACCAATTGTGCAAGTTCTCCCACTTAAAAATATGAGAGGCCTGTAATTTTCATCATAGGTAGACTTCAACTATGACAGACAAAATGAGGAAAAAAATCCAGAAAATCACATTGTAGGATTTTTAATGAATTTGCAAATTATGGTGGAAAATAAGTATTTGGTCAATAACAAAAGTTTATCTCAATACTTTGTTATATACCCTTTGTTGGCAATGACAGAGGTCAAACGTTTTCTGTAAGTCTTCACAAGGTTTTCACACACTGTTGCTGGTATTTTGGCCCATTCCTCCATGCAGATCTCCTCTAGAGCAGTGATGTTTTGGGGCTGTTGGTGGGCAACACGGACTTTCAACTCCCTCCAAAGATTTTCTATGGGATTGTGATCTGGAGACTGGCCAGGCCACTCCAGGACCTTGAAAGGCTTCTTACGAAGCCACTCCTTCGTTGCCCGGGTGGTGTGTTTGGGATCATTGTCATGCTGAAAGACCAAGCCACATTTCATCTTCAATGCCTTTGCTGATTGAAGGAGGTTTTCACTCAAAATCTCACGATACATGGCCCCATTCATTCTTTCCTTTACACGGATCAGTCGTCCTGGTCCCTTTGCAGAAAAACAGCCCCAAAGCATGATGTTTCCACCCCCATGCTTCACAGTAGGTATGGTGTACTTTGGATGCAACTCAGCATTCTTTGTCCTCCAAACACGACGAGTTGAGTTTTTATCAAAAAGTTATATTTTGGTTTCATCTGACCATATGACATTCTTCCAATCTTCTTCTGGATCATCCAAATGCTCTCTAGCAAACTTCAGACGGGCCTGGACATGTACTGGCTTAAGCAGGGGGACACGTCTGGCACTGCAGGATTTGAGTCCCTGGTGGCGTAGTGTATTACTGATGGTAGGCTTTGTTACTTTGGTCCCAGCTCTCTGCAGGTCATTCACTAGGTCCCCCCGTGTGGTTCTGGGATTTTTGCTCACCGTTCTTGTGATCCTTTTGACCCCACGGGGTGAGATCTTGCATGGAGCCCCAGATTGAGGGAGATTATCAGTGGTTTTGTATGTCTTCCATTTCCTAATAATTGCTCCCACAGTTGATTTCTTCAAACCAAGCTGCTTACCTATTGCAGATTCAGTCTTCCCAGCCAGGTGCAGGTCTACAATTTTGTTTCTGGTGTCCTTTGACAGCTCTTTGGTCTTGGCCATAGTGGAGTTTGGAGTGTGACTGTTTGAGGTTGTGGACAGGTGTCTTTTATACTGATAACAAGTTCAAACAGGTGCCATTAATACAGGTAACGAGTGGAAGACAGAGGAGCCTCTTAAAGAAGAAGTTACAGGTCTGTGAGAGCCAGAAATCTTGCTTGTTTGTAGGTGACCAAATACCTATTTTCCACCATAATTTGCAAATAAATAAATTAAAAATCCTACAATGTGATTTTCTGGATTTTTTTCTTCTCATTTTGTCTGTCATAGTTGAAGTGTACCTATGATGAAAATTACAGGTCTCTCTCATCTTTTTAAGTGGGAGAACTTGCACAATTGGTGGCTGACTAAATACTTTTTTGACCCACTGTATGTAAATAAGGTATTTCTGTTTTTTATTTTTAGTATATCAGCAAACATTTCTAAAATCCTGTTTCCACTTTATCATTGTGGGGTATTTGTCATTATTTATCATTATGAGAAAAAAATTGTTTCAATCAATTTTAGAATAAGGCTGTAATGTAACAAAATGTGGGAAAATTGAAGGGGTCTGAATTCTTTCCGAATGCACTGTATATAAAATGTTCCATCCATTTGAGCAGCAGCAGCATAATGTGGCCTGCTGTGAGCTGTGACCCTCTCCAGGCTGTTTTGTGTTAAAAAAAACTTACATACTTTCTTCATTTAAAAAAAGTATCCGCTTACCACATAACACATTTTCAATGCTCTTTTCATTCTAAATGTTATTGCTTTAGTGTTATTACTTTACTATAAGGAAATTGGAAATACTACAGATTATATGTTCAGGAATATTAACTTTTAACGAAATGTAATACTTACTTAGCTTTCTTAGTGTTGAATTACAGAGATGCAAAGCATAAAATATCCCTTTCCTGCAGTCTAATGACAAAATCGCCCTCTAGTAGGCTCATGGGTGGAATGTTGTTCATATTTTTCATAATTTCATAATTAATAAAAGTTTGTTTTTTTTACTCCGAAAATTCTGTGTTTCTATGTCAAACTTTTTTTGTTATATTTCAGTCTTCTCTTATGTATATGAAGTGCAATATTGGGATACACACTTAAAAATCAATCAATGTAACCTCTATATCTGACATGGTACAGATGTCTTCAACTTTTAAGCCCATAACCATGTGATTTTAGGTGGAAACCTTTGTTCAAAGTAGATTTTTTAAAGACTACCAAGAAACACTTTGTGTGACCCTGTTCATTTTTACAGTCTGTTTGACATGATTTATGGTGTTTGTGTGCACTTGCAGAAAGTTCAATTTCATAGGACTTTTTTTGGGGGGGTCCTCGCGCTTGGTTATTATCCCCACTAGAGGGCAGCAATGGATAAGTGAAATTCCAAATTTTCCAGAAGGGATATGAAAGAACAATTGTGGAATTTAGAAGAACTGAATCTAAAATTCTGTCATCTGAGAATTCATGGTTTACATTGATAATTACTGATTATGATTACATCACGTGCAATGCTTTCTGGTGTCGTCTGCAAATGACGGTGCTACAGAAATCAAACTATGATTTACAGCCTTTCGGTGTATCATGTAGCAGTAAGAACGGAAAAATACATTTTGGCTGTGTTGTCCTTAATGACCAAGTCCCTAAATTAGAATCATGACACGTAAAGCCTCAGTCTTTGTGATCTCTATAAAAGCTCACAGTGATCTGGGGGTGTATGGGTTAACAGGATGACGAGGCAGCACCCACTGAGTTAATGCTCCATTCCAACGTCTCGTAATTTCATAACTACCAGCACACAACTTTGGAAAAATCCATGTGAATGCCACTCAAACTGGTAATTTCTAGTTGGGAAACTCGCCTATCATCCCATTTGTCAACCAAAAAGACGGCAAGCATGGCGGTAACTTCATCAATTATTGTTGTTTATGGTAAGAACAAAATACAAATTGTAAATACAAAATGTATTCTGTTCATCTTCCTTTTGATTAAAAGTGAAAACAGCGCTGGATATAGGCTACTTTTTATGGGCAAAAAAAATGGAAAATGATCACAAGCCTTCTAATGACCTCCATGTGGGATGGTGTTTCCCTGTTCGAAACATGAATGCACCCAACTCAAATGTAAGACTTCACAACTGGTAATTACCAACTTTCCACTTGGTTGTAAACGCAGAATGAGTTACACTGGGGTTTGGCCTGAGTCTTCTTATTCCGACAGCAGGCAGCTCCTCCCCTTGGAGTGGCGGGAAATCGTGGTAAGAGAGAGGGGGGGACTGCAGTAGCTGAACCTAATAAGGAGCTTATCTACTACTCTCTACCTGCTGCAATCGGGTTGCCCTGGCAACATGCCAAATGCAGCACTTAGGAGGAAGGGGAAGAAAAAGAGAGAAAGAATACTATAGCCCCAGCCCCACACCCTCCCTGTTTTGGCAGATAAAACTCTTTCACAGCAGTAGGCCAGTGGGCGGGGACTAAAGCATGCATGAGTGGACGGTCAGAACAAAGAGGGTAGAGCATAGAGCACGCGCGCGCGCACGCGCACACACACACACACACACACACACACATAAACCGATCCCTGAGGGTAGAAGCCAAATGATCTTAACCCTAATCAACCCTCAAAATAACTGCCCAAGTCTGTCTATTCATCCATTCTCTTTGTTCTAGCTAGTATCTAGACAGGATAATTAGTCTACACCTCTTGCTCCTCCCCAATACTCTGCGGCAGGTAGCTTAGTGGTTAGAGCATTGGGCCAGTAACCGAAAGCTTGCTAGATTGAACAATTAACCCACTGTTCCAAGGCCGTCATTGTAAATAAGAATTTGTTATTAACTGACTTGCCTAGTTAAAATACACCCACATATATACATACGCACACCTTTTCCTTGCTTATATAGGCATGTTACAACACCTCACTCAGACTCAAAAAGTGTTGAAAATTCACTTTCTGGGAGAGGACATTCTAGTCGAGAGATATCACCACAGTCAGCAGAGATAGACTACAGTCCAGACGTTCCCTATCACTTCCTGCCTCCGAGGGGCCCTATACAAAAACAGGAAGCGTGAACTGCCTCTGTGTTTCCACTTCCAAGGGCTAAAACCACAAGTCTACAGCACTACACACATGCAGCCGCTGTCAGAGGTGGCACCACAGGTCCCAGAGTGGTCTGGCAACTAAAATAGTTCAGGTTTAATCTGGGCTATGATGGGACCAGAGTTTTTCTAATCAAGTCACATGGTTTAAAAAAAAAACTCCTGGCCTTTGGTATTTAGTGTTTTATTAGGATCCCCAATTAGCCACTGCTAAGGCAGCGGCTACTCTTCCTAGGATCCAAACAGGAAACAAAACACAACAAATTAAATACATCATATACATAACACTACATAATACAATACATGATACACTGCATAATACAATACAAAATATTTAAAAAATGTCTGTGGCGTAAGGTGTTCTTTTATCTGTTTTTTATCTGCTTGAGTCCGAGTCAAAGTCCGAGTCACCAAAGGTCAAGTCACGAGTCCCTATGGCTGAAGTCCGAGTCCTGGTCCAAATGCTCAAGTTTGAGTCACTGGATACACATTAACTCAAAGGTATTTACCCAGTCAGATATAGCATAATGGCAAGAGGAATTTAGTCAATAAATTGTTTGCTATCCTTTTTCTGTGCCACCAAATGTTTGCGAAAAGGCTACTAGTAATGTAACCATGGCCACATTCTTGAACGTTGCAGATAGAAACCCCATGAATAGAGCCCCATGAATATAATGTTATTCCTTATTCAGCATGCCAGAAAGGTATGCATATTTCTATTTTAACGTTCTAAAACCGTGTGTCCTGCTGAACGTACCCCACGTTGTTAGCTATAGTTAGCTAATGATGTAACATGACTGAACAAGGTGTTGCCTAAACAAATGGTGAACGATCTGGTCCACAAGTCTGCGATATGCTTTACGAATGTAAAATACGGCCCACCAATGCACGTACGAACCATGTCTTTGAACGGTAGCCTAATGTCTAGAATCAAGCCGTTTTCTTTGAGGAAAAGAGGGAGATTTGGCTACTTGGCTACAGATCTGCTAGACAGGTAGCCTAGTGGTTAACAGTGTTTGCGCCAGTAACCGAAAGGTAGCTGGTTTCACCAGCAAGGTGGAAAAATCTATAGCTCTACCCTTGAGCAAGGCAATTAACAACAAATGCTCCATGTGGGTGCCTATAATGTAATTTAAGGCAGCCCCCCACACATCTCTGATTCTGATGTATTCAGTTGTGCAACTGACGAGGTATCATCCTTTCCTTATGAAATGCAGTGGGAAACGTGGGGGGGTTGAGCAAGTCTACAAGTTCAAAGATAGCCTACGCATGGGAGAGAAAAACATAGCTAGACTGTTCTTCTATTGTTTTTAATTTTGAAAAGCAACTTGTATTTCTTTACCAGGCAAAGGGTAGCTAACTAGAAGGCTGGCGGTGAAGCAAAAGAGTCGCCTGTGCGATGTTTAGGTTATAATCAGAGGCGGAGCCAGAGCAGAGCCTGTCTGCCTGCCTGCCCACTCTCATCGTTTGCTCCCCCGCAGCTCACCAGCTGATGTAGGCTGTGTTTGCCAGGTGTTGCTGTCCTTCCCACTGCTGAACAGAACTGTGTTGGGCATCTGTGCTGCTAATATTATTGGGCTTATCAGTGAAAAGCTCTCAATCTCTCCAAAAACTCTTGTCCAGTCCACCTATTAGTCAGATTTTAGTCACTAAAATATTTTAGTTTAGTTACAATTTATTCTGGGTCTATTTATTCAGTTATCGTCTCAGCAATAGAGAGCGCGTCTTCAGCTTTTTGCGTTGTGCCCAGCCTGCACGACCTGCGTGTCACGAGTTCCACTGAAGGTGGCTCCTCTCCCTGTTTGGGCGGTCATCGTGCCCGGCCTACTAGCTGCCACCGATCCATTTTTCCTTTTCATTTGTGTCTGTCTTATTGTTTACACCTGTGTCTTATTAGTTGATTTCGGTGGGTATATTTACCTCCGCTGCCTGCTAGTCTTTGTGCGGGATTGCTTTCTGTGGTTATGTTGTTAGGGGTGTGTGTCTGCACCACAGGGTTTTCTTTTCTCACGGCAGTTGTGCCGTTTGGTATGAGTTTAGGAGTAGAGGTTTCTCCTCCGTGTGTAGCGTTTATTTCCCTGTGTGTGTGGCGACCTCGTTTGGGTGTGTTTCAGTCCCATGTTGTAGTCGAGTTGGGACTGCTCAATAAACTATTGTGCCACTGGGACTTCCTTGCTCTCCTGCTCCTGATTCCTGCACCTCCCTCCTTTAGTAGGCACGTAACACAATTCCGCACCACCTATGGAATCAGCAGGAGCTGACATGCTCTCCATTTCCGGCCCCAGCGGTATTCGGCTCGCGTTCCCGAGGGAGAACGATGGGACGGCTGCTGGGTTCAAGGGTTTCCTGCTCCAGCTGGAGCTTTACCTGGCAACCGTGCACCCGGTTCCTTCGGGAGGTGAGAGCGTGAACGCCCTCGCCTCCTGCCTGTCAGGCAAAGCTCTGGAGTGGGCCAACGCGGTCTGGGATGGACCATACTCAGCAAGGGACCACTACCCAGGTGAGTGTCTGTTCCATCTACGGCAGGAGACGAGGAGTGCTCAAGACTTTGCGCTGGAGTTCAGGACCTTGGCCGCCAGTGCAGGGTGGAACGACAGGGCCCTGATTGACCACTATAGGTGCAGCTTACATGAGGACGTCCGCAATGAGCTAGCATTTAGAGACGCTACCCTCAACCTGGACCAACTAGTGGACATGTCCATCAGGTTGGACAACTTGCTGGCTACGCGCGGGTGTCCGGATCAGGACCTGTTGGTTCCACCCCCATGGAGTTAGGGGGTGCTGCAGCGAGGGCGATCGGAGGAGGAGCCTCCTCCTGCACAGGGTGGGGTCGGAGAGGGCACACTGCCGACCGGTGCTGGAGGAGCTCGTCTGGGAGTCGAGACGGCAGGCCGAGTACTGTTCGGGCAGAGTCAGCACCAGGCTCACCCAGAGCTCCCTGTTGGTCACATGTATGTGTTAATCTCTTTCCCTTAGTTTTCCCCCCATTCCCAGCATAAGGCGCTAGTAGATTCAGGCGCAGCGGAGAATATCATGGACTGTGGTTTCGCGCATATGTTAGGGATTACCCTGGTTCAGATGGACAAACCATTCCATGTGCACTCCCTAGATAGTCAACCATTACGGTCAGGGGTGGTCAGGGAGGCCACGGCTCCACTGGACATGGTTACGCAGGGGGGTCACGAAGAGATTCTATTCCTCATGGATTCACCTGCATTTCCAGTGGTGCTGGGAATTTCCTGGCTGGCCTTTCACAACCCCACTATTTTGTGGCTACAGAGGGCTCTAAAGGGGTGGTCAGAGGAGTGCTCAGGTAGGTGTGTGGGAGTTTCCATCAGTGCAACGACGGTGGAGAGCCCAGACCAAAGCTCCACCATGCGCATTCCCCCCGAATATACCGATTTGGCTATTGCCTTCTGTAAAAGAGGGCGACCCAATTACCACCCCATCAACGAGGGGATTGTGCGGTAAACCTCCAGGTAAATGCCGCACTTCCCAGGAGTCACGTGTATCCCCTGTCACAGGAGTTAGACGGTGGCTATGGAAATATATGTCTCTGAATCTCTGAGGCAGAGGTACTTTCGGCCCTCCACGTCATCTGCCTCCTCGAGTTTCTTTTTTGTGAAGAAGAAGGAGGGAGGTCTGTGTCTGTGCATTGACTATAAAGGTCTAAATTCTATTACGGTGGGGTACAGTTACCCGCTACCTCTCATTGCTATGGCGACTAAGTCATTTCACAGAGCACGCTTCTTCACAAAACTGGATCTCAGGAGCGCGTATAACTTGGTGCGTATCCGGGAAGGAGATGAGTGGAAGACAGGGTTTAGTACCACATCCGGCCATTATGAGTACCTCGTCATGCAGTATTGGTTGAAGAATGCCCCAGCAGTCTTCCAATCCTTCATATACGAGATTCTCAGGGACCTGCACGGGCAGGGTGTGGTGGCATATATCAATGACATTCTGATCTATTCCGCCACAAGCGCAGGCAATGTGTCTCTGGTTGCAGAGTACTTAGGCGACTGTTGAAGCATGACCTGTACGTCAAGGCTGAGACATGCGTGTTCTCCCAACAGGCCGTCTCCTTCCTGGGTTATCGCATTTCCACATCAGGGTTGGTGATGGGGTGTGACCGCATTGCAGCCGTAAGTAATTGGCCGACTTCCACCACGGTAAAGGAGGTGCAGCGGTTTTTAGGGTTTGCCAATTACTACCGGAGGTTTATCCGGGGTTTTGGGCAGATGGCCGCTCCCATTACCTCACTGCTGAAGGGGGGACCGGTGCGTCTGCGGTGGTCGGCTGAGGCGGACAGAGCATTTTGTCGCTTGAGGACTCTGTTTACCGAGGCTCCCGTGTTGGCTCATCCGGATCCCTCTTTGGCATTCATAGTGGAGGTGGACGCATCCGAGGCTGGGATTGGAGCCGTGCTCTCCCAGCGCTCAGGCGCTCCACTGAAACTCCGCCCCTGCGCTTTCTTTTTCTAGGAAGCTCATCCCTGCGGAGCGAAACTATGGAGTACATCTGGGCGGCGAGGAGGCTGAACCCTCGCCAGGCAAAGTGGGCCATGTTTTACACCAGATTCAGATTTACAATATTGTTTAGACCAGGTTCCCAGAACGCTAAGGCAGACACACAGTCCCGTCAGTATGATGCAGAGGAGCGGTCCATCGATCCCACCCCCATACTTCTGGCCTCTTGTCTAGTGGCGCCGGTGGTGTGGGAGGTGGATGTGGACATCGAGCGGGCATCTCGGTCAGAGCCGACTCCACCTCAGTGTCCAGATGGACGGAGGTACGTCCCGCTTGGTGTCCGTGATAGGTTGATTCGGTGGGTGCACACGCTACCCTCCTCTGGTCATCCGGGTATCGATAGGATGGTGCGAAGACTTAGGGTGAAGTACTGGTGGCCCACTTTAGCTAAGGACGTGAGGGTTTATGTCTCCTCCTGTTCAGTGTGCGATCAGTGCAAGGCTCCTAGACACCTGCCCAGAGGGAAGTTACAACCCCTCCCCGTTCCACAGCGGCCTTGGTCACACCTGTTGGTAGACTTCCTTACCGATCTTCCTCCGTCCCAGGGTAACACCATGATTCTGGTTGTTGTGGATCGGTTTTCTAAGTCCTGTCGTCTCCTCCCTTTGCCCGGTCTCCCTACGGCCCTACAGACTGCGGAGGCCCTGTTTACTCAAGTCTTCCGGCACTACGGGGTGCCTGAGGACATAGTTTCTGATTCGGGGTCCCCAGTTTACGTCCCGGGTTTGGAGGGTGTTCATGGACCGTCTGGGGGTCTCGGTCAGCCTGACCTCTGGTTTTCACCCCAAAAATAATGGGCAGGTGGAAATAGTGAACCAGGATGTGGGTAGATTTCTGCGGTCGTATTGCCAGGACCGGCCAGGGGAGTGGGCGAGGTACGTTCCATGGGCAGAGATGGCCCAGAACTCACTCCGTCACTCCTCAACTAACCTTTCGCCCTTTCTGTGTGTGTTGGGCTATCAGCTGGTCCTGGCTCAGTGGCATCTGAGCCAGACCGAGGCACCTGTGGTGGAGGACTGGGTGAAGCGCTCGAAGGCAACCTGGGTGGCCGTCCACGGGCACCTGAAACGGGCCGAAGGGCGGCAGAAAGAGAGCGCTGACAGCCACCGCAGTGAGGCCCCGGTGTTCGCACCGGGGGACCGGGTCTGGCTCTCAATCTGAAACCTGCCCCTCCGCCTGCCCTGCCGGAAGCTGGGTCCGCGGTTTGTGGAGCCATTTAAAGTCCTGAGGAGAATAAATGAGGTGTGTTATAGGTTACAGCTCCCCCTTATTACCGTATTAACCCCTCGTTTCATGTGTCTCTCCTCAGGCCGGTGGTAGCTGGTCCGCTTCAAGGAACTGAGGTGCGGGAGGTCCCTCCCCCCCCCCCCCCCCCTGGACATCGAGGGGGCCCCGGCGTACACAGTGCGATCCATACTGGATTCCAGGCATCGGGTGAGGGGCTGCAGTACCTCGTGGATTGGGAGGGGTCGGTCCAGAAGAGAGATGCTGGGTGTCGGTGGAGAACGTCTTGGACCCATCTCTATTGAGCGATTTTCGCCGCCTCCATCCGGATCGCCCTGCACCTCGTTCCCCGGGTCGTCCTCGAAGCCGGCGTCGGCACTCTGCTGGAGCCACGCGTCAGGGGGGGGTACTGTCACGACTTCCACTGAAGGTGGCTCCTCTCCCTGTTCGGGCGGTGCTCAGCGGTCGTCGTCCCGGCCTACTAGCTGCCAACGATCCATTTTTCTTTTTCGTTTGTGTCTGTCTTATTGTTTACACCTGTGTCTTGTTAGTTGATTTCGGTGGGTATATTTACCTCCGCTGCTTGCTCGTCTTTGTGCGGGATTGTTTTCTGTGGTTATGTTGTTAGGGGTGTGTGTCTGCACCACAGGGTTTTCTTTTCTCACGGCAGTTGTGCCGTTTGGTATGAGTTTAGGAGTAGAGGTTTCTCCTCCGTGTGTAGCGTTTATTTCTCTGTGTGTGTGGCGACCTTGTTTGGGCGTGTTTCAGTCCCATGTTGTAGTCGAGTTGGGACTGCTCAATAAACTATTGTGCCACTGGGACTTCCTTGCTCTCCTGCTCCTGATTCCTGATTCCTGCACCTCACTCCTTTAGGACGCACGTAACACTGCGATTTCCATGAATCTGATTGGTTAAGACATGCACACAGCCTGTAGCAGCACTCCAATGTGAAGAAAAGAGAAATTGTGAGACAAATCATGAGACAAATCGGTTTAAAAAAATGCACTTTCCCTCTCTTTTACATTTTTTGCAGTGATATATTTTATTATACCACATCAAAAGTGGCGTGGTGCTGCCACAACTGACTGCAAATGCCTCCCCACCACTCGTTTTCCAGCAGCCGTGGCTGCTAATGGGAAAAAAGAGTTGTGACTGTTGTGCACTGAGGCAGGACAAACAGAGTCTGGGAATGGTGGTCAGAGGAGAGCACAAAAGTCTACAGGCTTTACTTTCATATCTGGTATCTGACATGAGCTCACTCACTTGTTATCTCTCTCTCTGTTCTCCCAATTCTTTATCTAGTCAGTCAGTCTATCTCTTTCTTATCCCTTCTCTCTCTTTCTCTATCAGCGTGGAATTAGCTGTTGCGTGTATGCTGGTGGTGGGGGGAGAGAGAGAATGATTAGTTAGGGTCTGGCTGTTGCTTCATTAGGGACAAAGAACAGGGGGGCCAAAAAGAGCCTATGTGACAACTGAGGGGTATGCAGGGGGTTAAATGGGGTGGGGGAGGGGTTCATTCCCCTCTGAGGAGCTTGAGGGTGTAGAGGGGGGAGGAAGATCTTCAATGGGACGAAATTCAAAAGATGCATCAAGTTTCCTACTCCCGACTACAACTGAAGCAATTGTATTATGTGAAGCGCTGCGGAGCTGAACAAAGAAACATCTGCTTACTGACAAAACATTCAGACACATCAACGGCTCTCCGCTAAGATGCTTCAGATTGGTTTAAAAACTAGCAACAGGTTAAAGTGGCACTCCAGTCTCATTTTCACCTCATTTATCACATGCTTTACTTAAATGTTTAATCAGAACTTAATCTCAATAGATGGTCCAGGTAGGACATGAAAATGACATGGCACAAGTGGGGGATGTGCCTTTTCCTCTTTTGTCCTCTATTGCTCCTCTATTGTTCTTGCAAGGAAGGGGGGTGTCTAATGACATCACATCAGTCCAACTCTATGGACGGCCTAATCCTTGAAGTTTGCAGTTGTGTCTAAAAAACTGCATTTTGCTCCAAACATATTTTTGTGTACATCACTGTTGGTACAGTATACTTGGGGTATTATTTTTCAACAAGAAAAGTAAAAAAAATAGCTGGAGTACATCTTTAACAATTAAGGAAATATATAGAATAAAACGTGAGTTAGGTCAGATTTATGGTAGACATTGTAGGAGAAAAAAAAACAATTTCATTGTTGTTACTCAGCAAAAAAAGAAACTTTCCTTTTTCAGGACCCTGTATTTCAAAGATAATTTGTAAAAATCCAAATAACTTCACAGATCTTCATTGTAAAGGGTTTAAACACTGTTTCCCATGCTTGTTCAATGAACCATAAACAATTAATGAACATGCACCTGTTGAACGGTCATTAAGACACTAACAGCTTATAGACGGTAGGCAATTAAGGTACAGTTATGAAAACTTAGGACACTAAAGAGGCCTTTCTACTCACTCTGAAAAACACCAAAAGAAAGATGCCCAGGGTCCCTGCTCATCTGTGTGAACGTGCCTTAGGCATGCTGCAAGGAGGCATGAGGACTGCAGATGTGGCCAGGGCAATAAATTGCAATGTCCGTACTGTGAGACGCCTAAGACAGTGCTACAGGGTGACAGGGCGGACAGCTGATCGTCCTCGCAGTCGCAGGCCACGTGTAACAACACCTGCACAGGATCGGTACATCCGAACATCATACCTGCGGGCCAGGTACAGGATGGCAACAACAACTGGCCGAGTTACACCAGGAACGCAGAATCCCTCCATCAGTGCTCAGACTGTCCGCAATAGGCTGAGAGAGGCTGGGCTGAGGGCTTGTAGGCCTGTTTCAAGGCAGGTCCTCACCAGACATCACCAGCAACAACATTGCCTATGGGCACAAACCCACCGTCGTTGGACCAGACAGGACTGGCAAAAAGTGCTCTTTACTGACGAGTCGCAGTTTTGTCTCACCAGGGGTGATGGTCGGATTCCCGTTTATCGTCAAAGGAATGAGCATTACACTGAGGCCTGTACTCTGGAGCGGGATCGATTTGGAGGTGGAGGGTCCGTCATGGTCTGGGGCGGTGTATCACAGCATCATCAGACTGAGCTTGTTGTCATTGCAGGCAATCTTAACGCTATGCGTTACAGGGAAGACATCCTCCTCCCTCATGTGGTACTCTTCCTGCAGGCTCATCCTGACATGACCCTCCAGCATGACAATGCCACCAGCCGTACTGCTCGCTCTGTGCGTGA
The DNA here is from genome assembly GCF_036934945.1 of Oncorhynchus masou masou. Classification (NCBI taxonomy): domain Eukaryota; kingdom Metazoa; phylum Chordata; class Actinopteri; order Salmoniformes; family Salmonidae; genus Oncorhynchus; species Oncorhynchus masou. Next base: position 32,355,081 of record NC_088243.1, on the reverse strand, counting down.
TTTTCTGCAAGACAGGAATGTCAGTGTTCTGCCATGGCCAGCGAAGAGCCCAGATCTCAATCCCATTGAGCACGTCTGGGACCCGTTGGATCAGAGGGTGAGAGCTCGGGCCATTCCCCCCAGAAATGTCCGGGAACTTGCAGGTGCCTTGGTGGAAGAGTGGAGTAACATCTCACAGCAAGAACTGGCAAATCTGGTGCAGTCCATGAGGAGGAGATGCACTGCAGTACTTAATGCAGCTGGTGGCCACACCAGATATTGACAGTTACTTTTGATTTTGACCAACATTTTCACAAAACCCAGATAACCAAATAAATAAAATCATTTACCTTTGAAGAGTTTCGGATGTTTTCAATGAGGAGACTCTCAGTTACATAGCAAATGTTCAGTTTTTCCTGAAAGAATCTTTGTGTAGGAGAATTTTGCTACCGAAACAAACCGAAAATTCAGTCACCAAAACGTCAAATTTTTTCCAAATTAACTCCATAATATCGACCGAAACATGGCAAACGTTGTTTAGAATCAATCCTCAAGGTGTTTTTTCACATATCTCTTCATTGATATGCAGTTCATGGAAGCCTGCTTTCCCCTCAGAATCGCATGGAATAATACCAGCAGCTGAAAAAGACGCACCAATTTAGACGGAGGACACCGGGCGGACACCAGGAAAATGTAGTCTCTTTTGGTCAATCTTCCAATGATATGCCTACAAATACGTCACAATGCTGCAGACACCTTGGGGAAACGACAGAAAGGGCAGGCTCATTCCTCTCGAATTCACAGCCATATAAGGAGACAATGGAAAACGGAGCCTCAAAAATCCTGCTGGTTTCCGGGCTGCCATTTCATCTTGGTTTTGCCTGTAGCTCCCGTTCTACGGCACCCACAGAGAATATCTTTGCAGTTATGGAAAATTCAGAGTGTTTTCTTTCCAAAGCTATCAATTATATGCATAGTCGAGCATCTTTTTGTGACAAAATATCTTGTTTAAAATGGGAACGTTTTTCATCCAAAAATTAAATTGCGCCCCTAGAGTTTCAAGAGGTTAAAAATCAAGAGGTTTAAACTCTATTTTGCATGTTTGGTTCCAATAAGTTATATGGGAGTACAAGGTTTCTTTCGGTTTCAAAATAAAAACCACAGCCCTAGAGATCAATCTTAGTATTCATAGTTCCCTCACACATGCACAAGAACACACTACACACCCTCTCACACATTCTGTATGCAACGTTGCCAGGGTGAGGGTAATAGACCAGCTGTCCAAGCTGAGGCCCCGTTCCCCCTCTTGTAGCCCTGATCAACCATTCAGCTCCATGGCTAGCCTACATCACAAGTGCTAAACCTACTCTCACGTCGCTGCTAGGACAACCTACAGTAGGCCTACTCCTCTGACTCCTGCATGCTTCCAACAACACTACTGACTATCATATTGTTTTTACATTCATCTACATTTTTCCCAATACCACACCTTGCCCTTTGAATATGGAACTGGGATGAAATGTGATCCCTGTGGCCCTGTCTTGACTACAACTTTCTGGTAGCCCTCAGATTGGTTCAGAGTGGATCTGTGTTCTACCAGTCCCTGGCTAGGTAGTGGTACACTCGTAGTCCAGGTCTGGGAACCTTTTGACAGGCTCTTTATTCTCAGCACTGTCTGGGCACAGATGGCTATGTTGTTAGGATTATCTCCAGATTAAACAAACAAGCTGAGAGGACAGGACTGCCACTTCATAGTATCAACTCCTTCCTAATATTGAGTTACACCCACTCTTGTCCTTAGAACAGCCTTAATTCGTCAGGGCATGGAATCCACAAGGTGTAGAAAGTGTTCCACAGGTATGCTGGCCCATGTTGACTCCAATGCTTCCCACAGTTATGTCAAGTTGGCTGGATGTCCTTTGGGTGGTGTACCAAGCATCAGCTGTCAGAGCAGTTTACCGATCACTGTACCTTACACAGTCCATTTGTAAATAGCACACCCAACTACCTCATTCCCAAATTGTAATTTTTTCACCTATATGGCCTATTTATTGCCTTAACTCCCTAATCTTACTACATTTGCACACACTGTACATGGATATTTCTATTGTGTTATTGACTGTACGTTTGTTTATCCCATCTGTGTTGTTGTTTTTGTCGCACTGCTTTGCTTTATCTTGGCCAGGTCGCAGTTGTAATTTTATTTTTATTTTTATTTCACCTTTATTTAAGCAGGTAGGCTAGTTGAGTATTTTTTTGTGAAGAATCAACAACAAGTGGGACACAATCATGAAGTGGAATGACATTTATTGGATATTTCAAACTTTTTTAACAAATCATAAACTGAAAAATTGGGCGTGCAAAAATATTCAGCCCCCTTAAATTAATACTTTGTAGCGCCACCTTTTGCTGCGATTACAGCTGTAAGTCGCTTGGGGTATGTCTCTATCAGTTTTGCACATCAAGAGACTGAATTTTTTTCCCATTCCTCCTTGCAAAACAGCTCGAGCTCAGTGAGGTTGGATGGAGAGCATTTGTGAACAGCAGTTTTCAGTTCTTTCCACAGATTCTCGATTGGATTCAGGTCTGGACTTTGACTTGGCCATTCTAACACCTGGATATGTGTAACGGCTTTCTTCTGTTGAAGGAGGAGCGGACCAAAATGCAGCGTGATGGTTACTCATGTTTATTGAATGAAAGACTAGACGTGAAATAACTGAACATGAACAAAAACAACAAACGGAACGTGAAAACCTAAACAGTCCTATCTGGTGAAGACACAGAGACAGGAACAATCACCCACGAGACACTCAAAGAATATGGCTGCCTAAATATGGTTCCCAATCAGAGACAACGGTAATCACCTGACTCTGATTGAGAACCGCCTCAGGCAGCCAATGACTATACTATACGCCCCACAAAAACCCCAAGACAAAAACACACCACAATAACCCATGTCACATCCTGGCCAAATACATTTTTAATTTTTTAATTTTACCTTTATTTAACCAGGCAAGTCAGTTAAGAACAAATTCTTATTTCCAATGACGACCTGGGAACAGTGGGTTAACTGCCTGTTCAGGGGCAGAACAACAGATTCGTACCTTGTCAGCTCGGGGGTTTGAACTCGCAACCTTCCGGTTACTAGTCCAACGCTCTACCCACTAGGCTACCCTGCTGCCCCCTGAATGAAGATAAATATAATATATTTCGACCAGGGCGTGACAGAACCCCCCCCCCTCCCCCCAAAGTGCGGACTCCCGGACGCACATCAAAGCAATAGGGAGGGTCCGGGTGGGCGTCTGTCCATGGTGGCGGCTCCGGCTCCGGTCGCGGGACCCCACTCTATTAATGTCTTAGTCCCCCTTCCTCGCGTCCTAGGATAGTCCACCCTCTCCGCCGACCATGGCCTAGTAGTCCTCACCCGGAACCCCACTGGACTGAGGGTCAGCTCGGGACTGAGGGTCAGCTCGGGACTGAGGGTCAGCTCGGGACTGAGGGTCAGCTCGGGACTGAGGGGCAGCTCGGGACTGAGGGGCAGCTCGGGACAGAGGGGCAGCTCGGGACAGAGGGGCAGCTCGGGACAGAGGGGCAGCTCGGGACAGAGGGGCAGCTCGGGACTGAGGGGCAGCTCGGGACTGAGGGGCAGCTCGGGACTGAGGGGCAGCTCGGAACTGAGGGGCAGCTCGGGACAGAGGGGCAGCTCGGGACAGAGGGGCAGCTCGGGACTGAGGGGCAGCTCGGGACTGAGGGGAAGCTCAGCACTGAGAGGAAGCTTGGGACTGAGAGGAAGCCCAGCACTGAGAGGAAGCCCAACACTGAGAGGAAGCTCAGCCAGGTAGTTGGATCCGGCAGATCCTGGCTGGCTGGCGGTTCTGGCAGATCCTGGCTGGCTGGTGGTTCTGGCACATCCTGGCTGACTGGCGGATCTGGAAGAATCTGGTTGACAGGCGGATCTGGAAGAGTCTGGCTGACTGGCAGATCTGGAAGAGTCTGGCTGACTGGCGGATCTGGAAGAGTCTGGCTGACTGGCGGATCTGGAAGAGTCTGGCTGACTGGCGGATCTGGAAGAGTCTGGCTGACTGGCAGATCTGGAAGAGTCTGGCTGACTGTCGGCTCTGGCTGCTCCATGTAGACTGACATCTCTGGCGGCTTCTTGCAGACTGACAGCTCTGGCTGCTCCATGCAGACTGGCAGCTTCATGCAGACTGGCAGCTCCTTGCAGACTGACAGCTCCTTGCAGACTGACAGCTCCTTGCAGACTGACAGCTCCTTGCAGACTGGCAGCTCCTTACAGACTGACAGCTCCATGCAGACTGGCATCTCCGGCTGCTCCATGCAGACTGAGAGCTCTGGCTGTTCCATGAAGACTGACAGCTCTGGCTGCTCCATGTAGACAGACAGTTCTGACTGCTCCATGTAGACTGACAGCTCTGGCTGCTCCATGTAGACTGACAGCTCTGGCTGCTCCATGTAGACTGACAGCTCTGGCTGCTCCATGCAGACTGACATCTCTGGCTGCTCCATGCAGACTGACAGCTCGGGCTGTGCTAAACAGGCGGGAGACTCCAGTAGCGCAGGAGAGGAGAAAGGCTCCGATAGCGCTGGAGAGGCGAGAGGCTCCGGCAGCGCAGGAGAGGAGAAAGGCTCCGGTAGCGCTGGAGAGGCGATGCGCACTGTAGGCCTGATGCGTGGAGCTGCCACCGGAGGACTGGTGTGTGGAAGTGGCAAAGGATGGGCTAGACCGTGAAGGCGTACTGGAGATCTTGAGAGCAGTGTTGGCACAGGATGTGCAAGGCTAGGGATGTGCACAGGAGGCCTGGTGCGTGAGGCTGGCACCAACTTCACCAGCCGACTAACACGCACCTCAGGACGAGTATGGAGCGCTGACCCAGGTGCCATCAAATCCCGACACGTTCCGTCGGGCGAATTCCATGCAAAAAGCACCAACACAGCAACTCCCTCATTCCTCTCTCCTCCAATTTCCCCATTAACTCCTTCACAGTCTCTGCTTCGCTCACCTCCAACACCGGCTCTGGTTCTGGTCTCATCCTTGGCTCCTCACGATAAACAGGGAGAGTTGGCTCAGGTCTGACTCCTGACTCTGCCACACTCTCCCTGAGCCCCCCCCCCCCCCAAGAAATTTTTGGGGCTGACTCTCGGGCTTCCATCCGCGTCGCCGCGCTGCCTCCTCATACCAGCGCCTCTCAGCTCTCACCGCCTCCAGTTCTTCTTTGGGGCGGCGATATTCTCCAGGCTGATCCCAGGGTCCTTCTCCGAACAATTCGTCCTCCCCCTGTCCATTCCTCTCTTCGCTGAACCTGCTTGTTACCACGCCGCTTGGTCCTGTTGTGGTGGGTGATTCTGTAACGGCTTTCTTCTGTTGAAGGAGGAGCGGACCAAAATGCAGCGTGATGGTTACTCATGTTTATTGAATGAAAGACTAGACGTGAAATAACTGAACATGAACAAAAACAACAAACGGAACGTGAAAACCTAAACAGCCCTATCTGGTGAAGACACAGAGACAGGAACAATCACCCACGAGACACTCAAAGAATATGGCTGCCTAAATATGGTTCCCAATCAGAGACAAAGATAATCACCTGACTCTGATTGAGAACCTCCTCAGGCAGCCATAGACTATACTATACGCCCCACAAAAACCCCAAGACAAAAACACACCACAATAACCCATGTCACACCCTGGCCTGACCAAATAAATGAAGATAAATATAATATATTTCGACCAGGGCGTGACAATATGTTTATTTTTGAACCATTCCATTGTAGATTTTGCTTTATGTTTTGGATCATTGTCTTGTTGGAAGACAAATCTCCGTCCCAGTCTCAGGTCTTTTGCAGACTCCATCAGGTTTTCTTCCAGAACGGTCCTGTATTTGGCTCCATCCATCTTCCCATCAATTTTAACCATCTTCCCTGTCCCTGCTGAAGAAAAGCAGGCCCAAACCATGATTTTGCCACCACCATGTTTGACAGTGGGGATGGTGTGTTCAGGGTGATGAGCTGTGTTGCTTTTAGGCCAAACATAACGTTTTGCATTGTTGCCAAAAAGTTCAATTTTGGTTTCATCTGACCAGAGCACCTTCTTCCACATGTTTGGTGTGTCTCCCAGGTGGCTTGTGGCAAACTTTAAACAACACTTTTTATGGATATCTTTAAGAAATGGCTTTCTTCTTGCCACTCCTCCATAAAGGCCAGATTTGTGCAATATACGACTGAGTCTTCCACCTCAGCTGTAGATCTCTGCAGTTCATCCAGAGTGATCATGGGCCTCTTGGCTGCATCTCTGATCAGTCTTCTCCTTGTATGAGCTGAAAGTTTAGAGGGACGGCCAGGTCTTGGTAGATTTGCAGTGGTCTGATACTCCTTCCATTTCAATATTATCGCTTGCACAGTGCTCCTTGGGATGTTTAAAGCTTGGGAAATCTTTTTGTATCCAAATCCGGCTTTAAACTTCTTCACAACAGTATCTCGGACCTGCCTGGTGTGTTCCTTGTTCTTCATGATGCTCTCTGCGCTTTTAACGGACCTCTGAGACTATCACAGTGCAGGTGCATTTATACGGAGACTTGATTACACATAGGTGGATTGTATTTATCATCATTAGTCATTTAGGTCAACATTGGATCATTCAGAGATCCTCACTGAACTTCTGGAGAGAGTTTGCTGCACTGAAAGTAAAGGGGCTGAATAATTTTGCACGCCCAATTTTTCAGTTTTTGATTTGTTAAAACAGTTTGAAATATCCAATAAATGTCGTTCCACTTCATGATTGTGTCCCACTTGTTGTTGATTCTTCACACAAAAATACAGTTTTATATCTTTATGTTTGAAGCCTGAAATGTGGCAAAAGGTCGCAAAGTTCAAGGGGGCCGAATACTTTCGCAAGGCACTGTATGTAAACATCATTATTAAAGTGGCATTTTTGATACACACGGGAAACAGTTGAGTGTTGCAGTTCTTGGCACACTTAAAACAAATCAAATGTGACGACCAGGTCAATCCAGCTATGATCCCTTATTGATGTCACCTGTTAAATCCACAGCAGCATTGCAGTTCTTGACACACTCAAACCGGTGTCGCCTGGTACCTACTACATACCCTGTTCAAAGGCCCTTCAATCTTTTGTCTATTCATCCTCTGAATGGCACACATACACAATATCATGTCTCAAGGCTTAAAAATCATTATTTAAACTTTCACCTCCCCTTCATCTAAAACTGATTGAAGTGGATTAAACAGGTGACATCAATAAGGGATCATAGCTTTCACCTGGATTCACCTGGTCAGTCTGTGTCATGGAAAGAGCAGGTGTCCTTGATGTTTTGTACACTCAATGTATATCAGAGAGGACTTGAGTAACAGAAATATGGACCAGAGGGAATGGCTGGAGATTAGGACGAACCTGTTTGTGAGAGAAAGATAGGCACTGGAGACAGGGAGATGGTGTGTGTGTGTGTGTGTGTGTGTGTGTGTGTGTGTGTGTGTGTGTGTGTGTGTGTGTGTGTGTGTGTGTGTGTGTGTGTGTGTGTGTGTGTGTGTGTGTGTGTGTGTGTGTGTGTGTGTGTGTGTGTGTGTGTGTGTGTGTGTGTGTGTGTGTGTGTATGCGTGTGCGTGTACCACTGCAGCCCCATGGCCTCGTTAGGATCAGATGGACAGTGACTGCCAGGGGCCAGACAGAGTTCCAGTGACACAACCAGGATGGAATGTTGTTCAGTGGGCAGAGAGAGAGAGAAATGGAGGACTGCAATCAGGAAGTTTGTTTGTGTGTGCGTGCATGCGCATGTGAGTGCAGCCATGTAAAACAGGCACAATCTCCTCTCCTCTCTCCCTTGACTGCTATCTCAGCCACTTTAAAATAGAATAAGGGAAGGTTGTGTGCTGAAAATGTTTGATGTTGAGTAATACAGAAATGAAAGTAGGTTCACCCAGCGATATTCTCTGCATCCTTCAGCTGAAATTCTGCTATTGTTGAAGCTATTTTACTGGAAAGGAAAGTCCCAAAAGATGTCCAGTCTTACACTCAAAGTAGACATAAGATAAAGTATAAGGGACAGGAAGTCAAATTGATAATTGCAGCAATGTGATTGCAGCACCATAATCTAATTAAGGGAAACAGAAACTAAAAAACTTTAAAAATACCAAGACAGCAGCATGTTTTACAACATCTACAGTGCCTTCAGAAAGTATTCATTCTTGACTTATTCCATATTTTGTTGTGTTACAGCCTGAATTCAAAATAGACTATCCATCTATACACCCCATACTGACAACGTGAAAACATGTTTTTAGACATTTTTTAAAATGTATTGAAAATGAAAGACAGAAATATCTCATTTACATAAGTATTCACACCCCTGAGTTAGAAGCACCTTTGGCAGAGATTACAGCTGTGGATTTTTCAAGGTAAGTCACTTAAGAGCTTTCCACACATGGATCTGCCCATTATTCTTTTCAAAATTCTTCAAGCTCTATCAAGTTGGTTGTTTATCATTGCTAGAAAACCATTTTCAGGCCTTGCCATAGATTTTCAAGCAGATTTAAGTCCAACCTGTAACTCAGCCACTCAGGAACATCAAGCTTGTTTCAGAGCATTTTGTATTATTCTCTATGTAAATTTGAGATAATCCATTTAGTATGATATGTTATGATACGGTTAGGGTTAGCTAAAAGGGTTAAGGTTAGGGTTAGGGGAAAGGTCAGCTAACATGCTAAGTGATTGCAAAGTATCTAAAAAAGTAGTAAGTAGTAAAAAAAAGTATCTAATTAGCTCAAATTAAAAAGTTGTCTGTGATGAGATACAAACTCGCAAACTTTGGGTTGCTAAACGTTTGCGTCATACACCTACCCCTCCACCATGACCAATCACCCTACTTTTGTTTTTGCCTTAAGTAACCATCTGTCTTATGTTACCATACCAAACGTAACATATCATAATAATTAGATTGTCCCGGATTTATATTTACTATGTGACGTCTAGTCTATGAGACCAGGCTGGGAACATTTACTGTCTTCTTGGTAAGGAATGTCTGTGTAGATTTGGCCTTGTGTTTTAAATTATTGTCCTGCTGACTGAACCAGGTTTTCCTCTCGGAATTTGCCTGTGCTTAGCTCCAATACGTTTATTTTTTATCCTGAAAAACTCCCCAGTCCTTAACGATTACAGGTATACCCATAACATGATGCAGCCACCACTATGCTTGAAAATATGGAGAGTGGTACTCAGTAATGTGTTGTATTGGATTTGTCCCACACATAACACTTTGTATTCAGGACAAAAAGTTAGTTGCTTTGCCATATTTTTTGCAGTATTACTTTGGTGCCTTGTTACAAACAGGATGCACGTTTTTTCAATTAGGTTAGTATTGTGGAGTAACTACAAAGTTGTTGATCCATTCTCATTTTTTCCTTATCACAGCCATTAAACTCTGTAACCATGTGGCTCAGTGTGACTCAGTTGGTAGAGCATGCTTATTTCAATGCCAGGGTAGTGGGTTTGTTTCCCATGGGTATGGAAAATAAGTATGAAAATGTATGCACTCACTACTGTCAGTCGCTCTAGATAAGAGCATCTGCTAAAATGTTTTATGGTCACTATTGGCCTCATGGTGAAGTCCTGAATGGATTCCTTCCTCTCTGGCAACTGAGTTAGGAAGGACGCCTGTATATTTGTAGCGACTGGGTGTCTTGAAACACCATCCAAAGTGTAATTATTAACTTCACCATGCTGAAATGGATATTCATTGTCTGCTTTTTTTAACCCATCTACCAATAGGTGCCCTTCTTTGTGATGCATTGGAAAACCACTCTGGTTTTTGTGGTTGAATCTGTGCTTGAAATTCACTGCTCGACTGAGGGACCTTACAGATAATAGTATGTGTGGGGTACAGAGATGAGGAAGTCATTAAAAAACATGTTAAACATTATTATTGCACACAGAGTGAGTCCATGCAACTTATTATGTTAAGCACATAGTTACTCCTGAACTTATTTAGGCCATAACAAAGGGGTTGAATACTTGACTAAAGACATTTCAGCTTTCATTTTGTATTAATTTATTTTTTTTAAATCGAAAAACATAATTCCACTTTGACATTATGGAGTATTGTGTGTAGGCCAGTGACCAAACAAATCTAAATGTAATCCGTTGTAAATTCAGGCTGTAACATAACAAATGTGGGAAAAGTAATGGGGTATGAATACTTTCTGAAGGTACTGTAGGTACAGTTTCAACCAGACTTAAGTCATAAACCTGTGCTATTGTGTGTTTATGGTCATCTTCCTTTCTGAGTCACTATGTAAACACACTTTGTATACCCTGCATAAGCAGGCCAGTGAGAAGAATACAGGGGAACATAGCTGAAATACATGGCCCAATATCTGTCTGTCTTAAAGTGCAGAGGTATGAGATTCCTCACCATGACAGCTGAAGGAGGGTATGTTATGAAACTTTCATCGACAAAAACGGATATGCATCAGTTGGGGTGATTAATGGGGACTGATGTAGAACGGTGCTTGTGGAACAAGGGCGGATCCTGAAGGGGCCGTTAATTTCTTTTGACAGAAACGTCTGTTGAGCTTTAAACCTAGTTATGAAAAGCTGAGACTCTCACAAATACACACATGTATCGTGTTTTGTTCTATGACGCTCAAAAGCTACACAAGAGTCGTTAGAACGTAAGGGGTTCCTCTAATTAGAAGTTCCAAGGAAATCCTGGGATACAATGTCTATAAAAATGTAATAAGCCTCCATAATTGGCAAACCTTTTTTTATTGACATTTGTCAATAAAACTCATGAATGCCACTGTGTATTTATTCCTTGTGTCACTATTTCCATTTTGCATTATTTATTTTCTATCTTTAACTCTGCATTGATGGAAAAGGACCTGTAAGTAAGCATGTCACTGTTAGTCTACACCTGTTGGCTCCAGAAGTGCTTTATATTATTTGCATTACACACAGAGGGTAGCGTGTAGAACTATATTGTATATCATATAGGATTGTCTACTTCCCCAGAAAGCTATCCTGCAGTGTAGCGTACACACACTAATCTGGCTGTTCTGAGGACGTCGGTGCTACTCTCTCTGAGCTGGGATACTTTTGACCCACTGACAAAATAGCAGACACTCAGAGAAGCTTCATACAGGTGACTCTGTTCTCCAACTGTCTCCTAACTGATCTCAGCCCTGATCCTTCTATTGAGCACAATTAATCAAAATTATCAAATTAACCACAATTATCCAATTAACCACACATAACCACACATAGCCACAGCCAATCAACCATTTAGCATCGCTAAATCAGCCCTCCACTCATAGATTCCCTATTGTATTGTATGCGTGCCGCTTTGCTGAACTCTATTCTTGATTTAAGGCAACGTCAGAACAAGGTCCATGCGTTTGTGTACACTGGAATGAATGATTAGATGGTGCTGACTAACAGTGTAGTGGCAGGAGAGGTGAAGGAGAATCTATCTGTAATAGTGACATATGAGGGTCACGTATTTAAGACATAGAGAATTAGTGAATAAAAGTCCCGGGGGGGGGGGGGGGGCTTGTGGTAATGGATGGAGCAGAATGAGTGGAATCTTCTCAAATACATCCCATTCCTTCCATTCTGGCCATTATTATGAGCCGTCCTCACCTCAGCAGCTTCCTGGGGTGGAAATAGACAATAGAGAGTGTACTGAGGGGAGGACCTATAAACCAGGAAGAAGACAGTTCCCTGTCAGCTAGCCGATCAAATCATAAATTCTCCTTCTGCCCCACCCTGATCAGACATACACACTGGGGTCTGACCACCACTAGAGCTCACATACACACTGGGGTCTGACCTCCACTGGAGCTCACATACACACTGGGGTCTGACCTCCACTAGAGCTCACATACACACTGATTCAGAATACAGGGGCCTCCATGACACACACATGATATGCCCAAACAGACATACAGTATCAATGCCTTCACACCAGACACACGCAAGTCAACTGACACACATGCAGTTGGTAATGATAAAAAGAGTTGGGTTGTAATGGGGATGACCGTAGAACACAGATGTGTGAGAATGAAACACATGTGAGTGTTAAGAACCCACACCTCCAGAACATCTGTGTGGAAGAGATCACACATCCAGACATTTCTTAACAGACAGTGTTTCACATGCATTTTCCCTCATTATCGTTACTACTGTCACTGGGAAGTGCAGTACCATTTGGAAACTGATTTCAGTGACTGTTAATAAAGACAAACACAGTGGGCTGTGTAGTTTGCATATAAGTTGCTTGATGCATAACCGCAATTGCATAACCACTAAAGCAACACACAACTGTGTTGTCAGAAACAACAATGTGGTTTCTGTAGTAAAATATATTGCTTTCCCATAAAGTTTTGTAAGGATGATATAAGGATGAATGAGAGTATCCAACGTGTATAGACGGCACTGTTTTCACACGCTTGCAGTGCATTTCTCTGGATGCACAGCCGACTGGACAGAAAACACACAGAGCAGGTTGCTCCTATCTGATCCAAGACCATGCTATCTGATCTCAGGATGCCTTGACTTGAGAACTATACACCCACATTACCACACACAACCTGCTGTTGATCACTATCACCGCAGTATCTCATAGTTTACTGTTAAGTAATGACCCTTTCTTATGGTAAAGCACTATAACCTGTACAATCCAAACATGTAAGCCAGTTATTCACACACCACAGGAAGAGACACAATCTACTACTGGCATGGTCACAGATCTGTGTGTGCTTTATTCTGTGTGGCATGACAATTATAGTCAGGGGAGTTGGCTAAAGACTCACAACCATATGAAATAGAGAATTGCAGCAGCTCTATGCAATGCATTTCTAACTGAAATGCTCTCAAACATTCTAACTTGTTGAGCAAGCTTTTAGAGAAAACTTCAACAGCTGAATAGGGACAGAGACAGGATGCCCCTAGGGCTCGGATAGGGCTCAGTGAATGCAGGTTAACTACCAACCGTCAACAGTGGGACAAAGGGATGTGAGGTGCGACGGTTAAGGCTGACTGGTCTATCAACTGATAATCAAATCATCTTAATTCTCTAAATTCAGACATTCACCGAGCTCCTGTTCAGACAGGTTACTGATCTCACCAATGGCAGCCTGGGGTACTTCCTTCTCAACACTTTAGGGTCAATTATTGCTTCAGAATTCTTTATGTGGGCCATAGCTATAGGCTAAATCAAGAATCAAAGCAACCTGCACCAGTGCAGAAGACTGTTCCACCTTCTTATGCTAACGAGATCGAGGTGCCAATTGGCCTTGGATGCATAGCTAAGTGCTTCTCAAGCACACGAGAACAGTACCAGCTGTGTAGGATAGCACGCGACAGCTCGCTACACTTTATGGGTGGAAGAACAAAGGACCGGGTGCCAACTGGGTCTTCACAAAACGTACAAAAGATGATGGGCCTTAAAGGTCCAATGCAGCCATTTTCATCTCAATATCAAATCATTTCTGGGTAACCATTAAGTACCTTACTGTGATTTGTTGTCAATTAAAATAGCCAAAAATAAAAACCAAAATAGCTTCATAGCAAAGACCAATTTCTCAAGCAAGAATTATGCTAGGACTGTCTGGGAGTGGAAAATGAGATGTTATTGGCACGGAGGTTCGTAACACTCTTTTTTACTGGTCAATTAACACATTTTCCACCTGGTGATGTCATCAGGCAGGCCAAAACTCCATCCCACCAAAACAAGCTGAAATGTCAGGCAGTCTTTTCAAACAGCTCTAACACTAAAGGGGCATTCTCATCATTTTAACAGTATTATTCCAAACTCATAGTGTAGAAATATACAGTGTACAAAACATTAGGAACACCTTCCTAATATTGAGTTGCACCTCCTTTTGTCCCCAGAAACCTCAATTCGTCAGGGCATGGATCCTACAAAGTGGCAAAAGCGTTCCACAGGGATACTGGCCCATGTTAACGCCAATGCTTCGCACATTCTTAATACACACGGGAAACTATTGCACGTGAAAACCCCAGCAGCATTGCAGTTGACATTCAAACCAGTGCACCTGGCACTTACTACCATACCTAGTTCAAAGGCACTTTGTCTTGCCCATTCACCCTGAGTGGCACACACACAATCCATATCTCAAGACTTAAAAATCCTTCTTTAGCATTTCTCCTCCCCTTCATCTACACTGATTGACATGAATTTAACAAGTGACATCAATACGGGACCATAGATGTCACCTGGATTGTCTGTCATGGAAAGAGGTGTTCCTAATGATTTGTACACTCAGTGTATAGACAACGCAGGAGAGCTCCTTTCTTACACCAGCTTCTCTACTTGACCATTCACAGCACCTCTCCCCTTTGCAGTCAATGTTCAAACCACTCTCCACCATGCATGCAGGGGAAGCGAGAGCAAGGGCTGTCACTACATGACTGCTTATAATAGGACGACTGAACCCAGCCCAGAGTAGCAGCTCACACACAGACCCTCTCTCCATACCCCAGGGAACGTTCTAAAGATACCGTGTGTGTGTGTGTAACCTAGTTGAGAGCACATCAGTTGCCCTGCATGCAGCAGCAACTGCAGAGGGGAGGATCCTCCGAGGTATCACACATTTCAAGGACACATCAATGACACACTCCCTCTAAATGTAGACCAAGCGACGGCATGCTTCAATCTGGCAAGATCATGACAGTTAAGCATGGGACAAACTAAAACAAATACTACCTTCAGAGTCAATACAACAAGCCTTTTGTTAAATCTGTATGCATGATTTAGACAGTGTGTCATGCGGTCTCTTTAAAAATCAGTCCAGTCTTGTTTAAAAAGTCATTTTAGCTAGGAAATAACATACTAGTGAATTTAAGCAGTGTAACTATGCTGTTGAAATAGAATCTGAAAGAACCAAGAAAAGAAGAAAAAAGAAGAAAATCACAATTCTTGGAATCTGGTATCAACATTTTATGCATCTGGTCATGTGTACACAAATCAAATTCAACCCAAGAGGAACAAGCAGTAAAAATAGCATTCCAAAGTGACATGTGTAATTATAAAGTATAGCAGTTCTATTTTGTTAAAATGACAAAAGTAGAAGCTCTAAAGCTGGTTTTAGAGAATAGCAATATTCATGTCTCCTTAACAGAGCAATATGCTATTATTTACAGAAGAATTTGTACATCAAAATAAATCAGTCATGAAAACAAAAAGATTAGTCCCTCCCAGTGTACACATTACAGCGTTTCATCAATAAACTTCAATCCAAGTGTGCATGGACTATTCATCACAGAAATAAACAGACAATGCTATCAAGGAACTTAACTGGCAAACAAGAGACATGACATTTGGAAGTAAGTTTCATTCTGGTTTAATTACAGCATCATCTACCAATATCACCAGGAACCAACACAACATGTTTCTGTCTCATCTAGTCCACTACCACCTTGTCATCACTCAATGTGCAAAGAGAGACAACATAAATAAAAACAAAGGTCCTTAGCGCCAGCCTCTCCCACCATGGGTTTACAGACTAAGAGATCCACCTAGTTTTAAAAGAAGTCCATAGCACACCGTTCAGTTTTTTTTTTAAGTTTGCTTATAGAGAATAGTCATTGGCTTCTGAGAATGAGGCAGTTTATTTGTTAAGAGTCTGTTACATAGATAGTTTCTATCCTCACGAGCGTTTAAGGTCGGCTAGCCTCCGGAGGAGTTTCTGCTGGCGGGCTTTGAGACGTTTCCTCTCCTGAGCTTGGTGCTTCTCTCTGCTGTGCAGCTGGAGAAGGTACTCTGTGGCCTGGGTCAGGATGGCCACCTTAGGGGCCTTGGCCGACTCCACCAGGCCCGGGATCACATCCCGCAGTGCCAAGAAGCGAGAGCGAAGGTCGTTCCGCCTCTTCCGCTCCAGGAAGTTGTGGTTCTTCCGGCGGTCAGTGTCCTCGGCGTCAGAGCTCTGGGGGCTGTCTGCAGAGGAAGCTGTGGGGGAGATGGTGGTGGGGGAGTCTGGCTGCTGGTGGAGGCTGGAGTCTGGACAGGACTGTTTACTCTGTGGTTCCTCATCATCCTCAGGGTCGCTATCAGGGGAAGGGGCTGCGTAGTTGTGCTGCTGCCGGTGCACAGACATGTGGAAACGCTTTGGGCAGGGGTCAGCTCGGACAGTGATGGACACAGGCTTACGGCCCAGTCGGGCTCGGCTCTGCTTGCTCTCCACAGTCACCACGTCAATCACCTCATCGTCGTCTGTTACATCAAAAGAAACAACCACACATCATTGCACAGAGGAATTTAAGCAATAGGAAATAGTTTACATAAACGGTCTGACGCCATGTACCCCATCTCCCACCCATATCACATTTCAATTGTCATGCAATTGCAGGACAGAAACCCCCAAATCTGTGTGCAAAGCATGTGTGTGTGTGGGGGGGGGGGGGGGGTTAAAACTAGGCCTGCACCTGGGACCAAAGCATTTGCAGCAACCGTTTACAAATATTGACTGTGGAAAAGTGACACTCCTTTGAGAGTGAGAAACAGAGGTAATGGTTTGTGCTCGAGATACAGGCTTAAGTACAGCTGAATACGTTGACTCAGCAAAATTCTACATCCAGTCTAGTGTGAGAGTTTCCCTGGCTGCCTCCACTTGACGCATTGAGTGGGCAACATCTAGCAGAGGTGAATTGGTTTACTGCATGGTCAGTTTCTTACCAGAGGAATCGGAGCGAGACTCAGAGCCCGATGACACCGGTTTCCTACAGCTGATGGTTGGGAAGGTGAGCACAGACGCTGGGTCAATGCATTCTGTTGCCACAGTGCTGGGCAGTGGAGAGTCAGGTGGGGTCAGCGGGGTGCACTGCGCTTTGCTGGCACTCAGAGTCACATTGTTCTGGGGTGCCGGTGGGGAGAGACGAGCCTGGGCTGCAGCTGACAGGCGCGCACTGACTTTCTCCAAGTGCTGACTGGCCGAGAAACTACTCCACATGCAGTCCTGGATAATAATGGAACTCATGTTCCCAAAAAGCTCCTCGGTGTCAGGTCCCTCGTACTCCTCGTCCTGGCTCAAGACCTTGGACAGCCAGCCGAACTTGTCTCCAGGGGTAAAGTACAAGGTACCACTGCTGATTGTCCTGTTAGGAGACATGGGAGGGGTGGGCAATAGTGCAAACTTTTTCCATATGTCCTCACTTGGTGCGGTTGACTTGTAGAAATCCTCCTCTTTGTCAAGGTCATCTAAGAAATAGTGCTGATAGCAGTCGTACTCCATCTCCCAGCTGTCACAATGCGACGCTCTTGAGTTTATTCCAAGCATTGATAATCACCGACTGATCTTTGAGAAAATCTTTACACGACCTGAAGAAACAATTCAGAAGTAGTGCATTAGTCCTATTCTTTAGAAAAGTAGTTTAACCCACATCTAGATAATCGTTGGATTCACGAGAATCTTTACACAAGGATTATCAATTTCCCTTCCAAGACTGCCTTTAAACATGGCTCTGCAATCATCAATAGGTGCTTAAACATTGCAGCAGTGCATTCTAATCCATAGGCATGCAATATTCAGAACCGGTCGATTTCTCCCCGCCAAATAATTTATTTTAAAAATGTTTTTAAATCATTAAATGACCTGGTATAACGGATAGGTGAAAAAAAAATCTACCTATGTGCCCTTGAGCAAGGCACTTTACCCTAATTGTTACTGTACATAGCTCTGGATAAGAGCATCTGCTAAATGACTATAAAATGACTATAATGCAAAATTAACTGTCTAGTGTTCACAGATTCCTATGAAATATGACCTATAATTATGTTAAAAGCAGCTGTTTTGGGTTGTAATGGTGTGGGCGTTTACCAACAACAGAATGGTGTGGGCTTATACAGGTCATAAAATATTCATACTAGTCCTCAATGAGGAAATAGCAAGCATGTTTGAAATGGTCTTTGTGTGGGGTTTTTCCTTCCAATTTATGCTTTGGCCACGAGTATAGAATGGTCAACACTATTTGGATATATGTTAATAGAATACGAACTGAGATTCACTGAACAGTTACTTTAGAACTGAAAAAATGGTGACATGGAGGGGGTGTTATTGTACCTTATGGTAGGCGCAATAAATAATGTCAAACGCTGGGACCCCATCTACTGTTCTCCCTCACGACTTCACCCATGTTCTAATCTTAGCCTGATGCCGTCTACAAATGGGACTACATTAATAATTTATTTCATCTTGTGGGTGCCTTGCAATGAGACTGTCCAGGCATGGCAAGGTTATTAGCTACGTAGTTTCATGCACCGGTGTAACCTTCGACAATGCAAGCAATCGAGAAAAATATATATATAATTTTGCTAAATTCCTTACAGCTAATTGCATAATTGGCCATTGCGCATAGACGTCAAATGTTCTGTAGATGCGCTGCCGGGTGACACATTAATTGCTGAAAGCGCCATCTCGGGCAGCCGTGCATTAAGACAAGACAAAGTAGCCTAGGCTACTTCACTAAAGTTGGCTATATTCGCCTTGTGTGGATGTTAAAAGGGAATGGGTAGCAGCCACTTATTCTTAGAGAAATAAAGTTCCATTTTCTCTTCATTAGGCTAGGTAGCTAGATTAGTTATCTAAAACACTCACCGGTTTATTTAGGATCCCAATCCGCAATTTCCGGCATGGGAGTCGACTTCGTATCAGTTGGTATGCTAGCTAGTAGTTGGAACTCCTCATCAGAGAAAATAAGTAAAACCGTAAAAGAGGTTACCCCCAACGAAATGTATGAAAACAAAGTTGAAGTTTGGTATTTCTTTCAGCGGGGTAGTGTAGAAAAAGTGGTGCAATTGATTCCGCCAACAGTCTGGTAAATAGAAGCCACACAGAGCGTTTTTTTTGCGCCAGTGTGAAGATGATAAAGTAGGGAGTAAATATCTGCAGCGCCTTATCCGAGTAAACCCCGAGGTTCATTAGCATACACGGGCACGCCCAGTTAAAGCTACATGCGAAACCACTACAATTGATGGGTCTTTTAGAGATGCAAATGCGTATGAATGGCATTTTCTGTGGTTTTGAGTATATGTAACCTCTATTGACGTACCCATAGAACAATTACAGAGTGGATGAGAAGATGCCTGCTTGTCGATTATGTAAATTATATTTAGGCTATACTGTACTGCAATGGTCATTAACTTGCTTTTGAAAAACATAAACCTTTTCTTTGCATCCATAATTTAAGATTTTGAGGGCTTGATGTGTTCTAAATCATATTGCAGAACAGCTTGGTTCAGTCCCAGATGGAAAGTTCTGAGTGAAGGGTGGCGTGTGTCTTTGCAGGGCAGATGTCCCTGTGTGCCTCTTGCTTTAGTGAAGCATATAATCTCTATGATCAATAACCAATATTGGTTATCCAGAAGTGAGGATGGGCATGTGCTAACCCTGATGCAAAACGTTGGTTACTTGGTCCTGCCCTCCACATCCCATCTGCCAGTGTGACCCCAACCATCTACACCCTGCAGAGGCACAGAGAGGTTTCTGGTATAGTATAGAAGTGAAAACCCCACAGTCACTGGAAGTCTTGACTTGAATTCTTGATTTAATCTGATGAACAAACTGGTTGAATTTAAAAAATCATTTTCTTAAAAAAAGCATAACCTATCAATATGTAGTATGCCAGACAAAGTGGGTGTTCTGATGATTGCCCCAAAATGGGTAGAAAGGTGATAAGCAAGCTTTTAATGTTGTGTTGATCACTCATTTTGCATTCTAAAAGACAAGTACCAGAGAACATGGGCAGATCCATCACTTCACTGAATAGTTATGCAGTATATGCAAGGACAATCCCTCTATTTGCAAAACATTCACACCGTGGAGAATGTAAATGGGGGGGAATTGCAAATTAGTGCAGCTGGCATGACATCTCTTTGTGACTTGAGACTGTTAAAAAGTGGGTCCTTGAGACTAGAGAATGCACAGGAGTTCAGGAATACAAAAGAACCAAACAGAACACAACTAAAAACAAAAGAACGATACAACGAATGTTTAGAGAGGGGAGCTGAATTGTCTTTCAGTGTAATTAAAGTCAGTTTTCCTCTTATCACCTTGAATTACTTGTTTTCTGTGTCGAAAGACTCAACTCGTTTTATTGACACTGGTGTTGGCTCCACCAAGTCCTC
Source organism: Oncorhynchus masou masou (assembly GCF_036934945.1). Taxonomy (NCBI): domain Eukaryota; kingdom Metazoa; phylum Chordata; class Actinopteri; order Salmoniformes; family Salmonidae; genus Oncorhynchus; species Oncorhynchus masou. Next base: position 32,334,931 of record NC_088243.1, on the reverse strand, counting down.
ACGCATTGGGCAAGTGAGACATATTGTTATGCTTTTATTGTTGATCTCTGGTAATGTGCGACCAACCCCTGGGCCGGTAGATACCAAGCAATCTCTTCCGACTTCCTATGATTTTAAAGACAGAGCAGGTTTTGGCCTTTTGCATGTTAATGTCAGAAGTCTATTTCCAAAAATAAACATGATTAGAATATGGGCCAAAACGACAAATGGAGACGTAATAGTTTTATCAGAAACTTGGCTAAAGAAATCTTTGTCGAATAACTGGATTTCCATTGATGGGTCCGCGGTTTTTAGAATGGATCGGATGAGTAAAGGAGGAGGGGTTGCAATTTATGTGAAAATTTTAATTTTACCTTTATTTAACCAGGCAAGTCAGTTAAGAACACATTCTTATTTTCAATGACGACCTGGGAACAGTGGGTTAACTGCCTGTTCAGGGGCAGAACGACAGATTTGTACCTTGTCAGCTCGGGGGTTTGAACTCGCAACCTTCCGGTTACTAGTCCAACGCTCTAACCACTAGGCTACCCTGCCGCCCCAAATCTGAGTGTAACACCTCTGAAATTCTCTCGATTATCAAAGCCAAACATTTTGAATTGCTTTCGGTTAAAGTGAACATACATAAGGACTCCCACATCACTGTAGTCAGCTGCTACAGACCGCCCTCGGCTTCCGGAGACGCGCTTAACTCTCTTTATGATGTCCTGCACAAGCTACATGACTCCGAATTCATTATTTTAGGAGATTTTAACAGGGACATGCTTACATCTGTATTGAACTGTGTGACTCTTTGAATCTCGCTCTATTAATTAATGCGCCTACAAGACCGAATCCCAGAGCACCTAACAAATCAACGCTATTGGACATTATTCTAAAGAATACCCCTCACATATACACATCAACTGGGATATTCTGTAATGATGTCAGTGATCACTGTGCTTGTGTTTGAAATACAAAAATGACCAAAGCCAAACCCCCATAATATTGACAGAGTAAGTCTGATTCCCGATATTGACACTGCCTGGGACTATTTTTATATGAAATGTGTGCCAATTTGTGATAAGCATGCCCCTGTGAAGTAATTTAGAATCAGTTGAAGGGACAATCCCTGGTTTCCAGATAACTTGGCAGAATTAATTAGAAAGAGCAATATCTCTTGGGCTCAAGCTAGACATACAAATGCTCCTGTTGACTGGGCCTCCTTCAGAGCCCTAAGAAACAAGTGCACAGGATTGATCAGGACGTCCAAATCAGATTACTATTTAAATGTAGTCACAGAGAACCGTAAAACCCTACCAAGTTATGGAAACTAATCCAATCAGTGTCAGGTTCTAATGTATCCTCCGGCCTTCCTGACCATTTAATGATGGATTCTAATGAATTGAAGGATAACGCCGATAGTGTAGGGGTTTTAACAAGCACTTCATACCTGCTGGTTCAGAAATTGATAATGGTGGGGCCCGGGCCTCTAATGGAAGCTCTGTTACAGTCAACTATGATATAGGCCCTTATGTGAACCATTTTAACTTTGAGCCTGTTTCTTATGCTGAGGTCTATAAAGCACTAAAGGCTATAGACACTAAAAAGTCTGCAGGTCCAGACAACCTGGACCCTTACCTCTTAAATATAGCAGCCGGTATTATTACTGAACCTGTGGCTCACATTTTCAACTTGAGTCTCTTGACCAATTCCATACCAAGCTATTGGAAATCAGTTTATGTCCTCCTAAAGGGTGAAGATCCCGCAGATGCTAATAACTATCGTCCAAACTACAAACTCCCTATCCCGGCCAAAGTCTATGAATCCCTATTAAACTCACAGTTAAAAAACTTCTTCATTGAAAAGAACATACTGAGTGGGGTTCAGTCAGGCTTTAGATTGAGGCACAGCACCGCAGCTGCAGCTATGGCAGTGGCAAACAACATCATTAATGTACTTGATAAAAAGCAACATTGTGCTGCTCTGTTTGTGGATTTATCAAAGGCCTTTGATTTAGCTAACTATGAATTGTTGCTACTGTAGCTAGACTCAGAAACATTGGTCTCAGTGAAGGGGTGGTAAATTGGTTTAGGAACTATCTTTCTTACAGAACACAATATGTATATACTGACAATCACAAGCATAGCTTTCTTGAGGTTAATGGAGGTGTGCCCCAGGGTTCCATTTTAGCTCCTGTGTTGTTCTTAATTTTTATTAATGATTTGGGAAATGGGATGCAACCAGCAAAGTTACATCTATATGCAGATGATACAGTCATATATTCATGTGCTCCTCTGGTTCAGGCTGTTGAAGAGCTCAATACTGCTTTTCAGTCACTGCAGGCCTCCCTTTATGGTCTCAAACTGGTCTTGAATGTACAAAAAACTAAATTCATTACCTTTACCAGAGCTAGAACTCTGCCAGAGAACGTTAGCATTGTCACATCTGGTGGCTTATCTATTGATAAAGTGTCATCCTACAAATACCTAGGTATTTGGTTGGATGACAAGTTGTCCTTTAAAGTTCATGTGGATAATCTTGTAATTGAAATGGGGTTTTATTTTCATAATAAGGCTTGCTTACAGCTTGAAAGAAGCTTGTTCAGGCCACTTTTCTCTCTGAAATTGATTATGGTGACTTGTTGTATATGCATACAGCCTCCACCATCTTACAGAGACTGAACTCTGTTTATCATGCATTTATTTAACCTTTATTTAACTAGGCAAGTCAGTTAAGAACAAATTATTATTTTCAATGACGGCCTAGGAACAGTGGGTTAACTGCCTGTTCAGGGGCAGAACTACAGATTTGTACCTTGTCAGCTCTGGGATTTGAACTTGCAACCTTCCGGTACTAGTCCAACGCTCTAACCACTAGGCTACCCTGCCGCATCCTTGCACATTATTACAAATGCCAAGTTCCTCACCCACCATTGCACATTGTACCAAATGGTAGGTTGGACCTCACTTTATACGCGCAGAAAGATACATGTGTATGTGTTCATCTACCAAGCCCTTTTGGGTAAACTCCCTCTTTACCTCTGTAGTCTGGTCTCCTTCACCACCAGCAGTTACCATACCGGGTCTGATAGGTGGTTGCTTCTTAAAGTCCCGAGGACATTTACAGTATTAGGCAAGACTGCCTTCTCTTCTTGTGCACCAGACGTATGGAATAATCTACAATCCACGCTTTATCTAGATATGTTAGTGCCACTGAATGATTTTAAAATATTGATGGGAGACTCTGTTACAGAGGAGTGTAAATGCTTTTTTAAGTCTGGATCATGTTGTTGTATTGTATTGTTGTGTGTTTTAATTTTGTAATGTATTGATTGTTGCTGCCTTCTTGGCCAGGTCTCCCTTGAAAAAGAGACTCTGGGTCTCAATGGGCTTTTCCTGGTTAAATAAAGGTTAAATAAAAAATTTAATCTGTTTGGATTTCAGATTGAAATGCTCCTTACCACAGCAAAGAGATGATGGAAAGACGCAATACGTTGCCTCAAGATAACACTTCCGCCATGAATAATTAGGGGTTTTCTCATTTAGAAGTGAATGTTTAACACCTTCTGAAACATAATTTTTTGAAGGGATTATAAAGCCTTTTAAATCTTCTGGTAAAATAAGATGTAATGGCAGATGACTACTCTGTGAGCTTCTGTGACTTTGGTAGTAACAGACTGGCCTGGTTCATCTAGCTACAATGGCACAATTAAAACACAACATTGATGAAGTAGAAAGACAAACCAATTTAATTCCAAACTGTGAGGACGCCTGTCTGGTCTGGAGTGCAGTCAGTGAAGGGGAAATAAATGGTGAGTCAGACTCCAGCCTATCACAGAGTTTGAGGTAAAGGTCGCCAACGTCTGCTGAGGAGACAAGACAAGGTCACCATCATAGAACACTGTCCCCTTCACTCCTCTACTCCTCCACCCCAACTCATCATATTGATCAGAGCGGAGCTTGGCGTACTCCATCTTCTCCCTAATTTGATTTGATTTGAATAATTATATATCATTGTATTAGAGGGAGACCCCCACAGGCCCTGTCCGTATAGGACAAAGTAATGACATTGATTAGTGATGGACATTTGTTGTAACAGACAAGCCTTAGGTCAAACACACTTCTACCATGTGGTGTCACCACCCCAAGCCAGAGGGAACGACGTCCCAGGCGGGATCCTCAGGTCACAACACAGTGTGACTTCTGTCCACTCCTGCTGTCCAAATTATAACCATGGGACCCTGAGTTTTTTCTATCAGGTCACATGGTCCAGAAAAGTCCTGGCCCTACCTATGATATATTCAGTCTTAGTCAGCTTGTGTCCCTGAATGTATCATAAGAGTTGGGTTGATGAATACGGGCTTGTGAATAAAGATGGGAGTTGATATTTTTGTGTGTGGGTATTTCAACTTGAGTGATATAAAATGCATTGAAATCAGGTATGTATTGAGGTGGCAACGGTAACCAAACAGCTCAGAAGGGACAGTTATGAAATCTACATGTAGAACTGATTGTGTGGACTAGCTCATCTCTTCTGCACTGCAGCCAGGACCTCAGTCTCACACAGACCCCACTCAGACTCATCACACTGTGAATAGAGGACCACCCTCCTCCAATCTGCTACCTCTGGAGAAATTCATCCCAACCACTAAGAACAAAAGCCTTTTGATCAATGCAGTTCCAATAGGAGGCTTTACTCCTCCTCTTTCTCCTCTTCTTTCATAAGGAATGAAAACTTTTAGTCTTTCCTCAGCAAGGTTATAGTTGAGGTAACAACGCTTAACAGTAACAATAGCCTCACGGGGGGAGCTCCCCAAGTCAACTCCAGCTTCACTTCAAGTGGCTCCCATTGGCCCGTATTGTCAGAGTAGCATATGTGTGTGAAGCGGAGGAAGACATGGGGAGGGAGTGCTGTAGGGGGGTTGGGAGGGGACTCACTTTTGGATAGAATTCAAGCAGGGCACCCTTGACACCTACACTCAGCCACCCATAAAAAGATGGAGGGCACAATGACAGAGACCCCACAACCCCTTTAACACCCTTGACCCTGACCCCTGAAGTTCTCCTCCCAATCTTATATATACCATCTAAAAAAAAGTGAAAGGTGTCTCTGCTTAGAGAAAGCGTTAAGCAGAGTAAAAATAATGAAACCTCATAGAAAACTACTATTGCTCCCAAGGGAAGTATTGCACCATATTCTGGCAAACCTTCTCAGTACAGTATGATCATGACTAGCATGGTGCAACCATCTGTAGCATGGTATAATAAGGGTATGAATATAATGAACACTAAAATCTTGAGAATTTGATTGGAATCATCATTTTGGATTGAGAGATATACAAACATAGACTTTTATCTTTCTTTCTAAACTGATAACTCTTATCTGATCCATGAGTTGGGTAAGTAGAGCACTTCACTGATTATTCATAGAGTACTGCGCAAAAACACAAACATCAGTTTACATTTCCACTAGCATAAAAAAAGAGCTGAATGGTCATTCCAAAGTGTCTATAAAACAGTTAGAAAAATATAATTGGAAAATATTGAACATTAGAGAGAGATTTTTAATTGAAGTCTCAGTCAGTCAGAAGTCGTTGTTTCCAACCTACACCAAGTGATATGGTGCATGTTTTTACCGGTAACACACGTCATAGAAAAGTGTCACAAAGAAAAAGGTAGATGTAAAAAGGAGACTGACTGAGAGAACATCAGTATAGATGTCTTCAACCTGGTGTCTCCATTGGCTGAGTTTGACTGACACCTGGTGTTGATTATTGGTAAACACTTACTCAAGTAGGAAGATAAAATGACGGGCAGAGCATCCATTAACATAGATTAGTGTACGTTTTTATTTCTCCATTATTTTCGCAGACATCGGTATATTGGATCGTGTGAAGTAAAACTGAAATGACTGTAAAACTAACTGTCCAAGAGATGGCGACATTAAGCAATTTTCTTCACTGAGACTGGGTGTAATTAAGAAGTTTATCTCAGTATTGATCAGTCATACTGACACATAAAACACACAGGCATGCTTCTTTGTGTGTTACTTCTGTTAGTGTGAGTGTTTGAAAACGTGTCAATGGGGAGACATTTAAGTAATCGATCAGGCAGCTACAACTTCTTCCCAAAGTTATATCCACGGGTCCATTGTTCCCCAGTCCAGTCATAAAACATGATTTTCCCATGTTTTATATATATTTCCACACTATGAGGTTATGATTAATACTGTGTAATTGTGATAATGATGATAATGCCCTTTTAGTGTTAGAGCCGTTTTAAAAGACCACTTAAAATTTCTGCCTGTTTTGGTGGGATGGAGTTGTCTCCCTAGTGACATCCCCAGGCAGTAAATTAGTTAATAGACCAATAAGAAAGAGAGTTCCAAACCTCTGCCAACCCCTCCCAACTCAGTCCTCTCCGAGACAGTCCTGGCAAAATTCTTGCTTGAGAAATTGCTCTTTGCTAAGAAGCAATTTTTGTTTATTATTGACCGTTGAAAACTATCACAGTAAGGTACAAAATTGTAACCCAGAAGTGATTTGATATTGAGATAAAAATGGCTACATTGGCTCTGTAACTTGGTAGGGTACTGCATAGAGGAAAACAGTCATGAGGGCTGACAGGGAGGGGTTTCCTCTCATTAATCTGTACACAATCGCCCCAGGCAATGTTTTTGTCTTAGGCCTATACTATATGTTAAATTTGCATTAAAACCGACATACAGGTTAATCAGTAGCTTTGAACTCCGGATGCTACATTCATAGTGTGTGACGTTGACCTTATTTTCACAAACAAAGTCACAATACTACTTCATACTGTATTTTTCGCCTTATGTGGACAAACATAATGTTGCTTGTCAACACAAAGCCTATGATTTTGGAGCTCAACTAACACATGCATACATGCTACTTCCTCTTCTTGTGATCATGTTATACTAGGAAACTCAAGCCATATGGAAAATATGCGAGTGAGTGAGTGAGTGAGCATTTGACATTTACTGTACCTTTTGCCTCATTTGTTGATAACAAAATCTGAAAATACTCAGTAACATGATAAAACTATTCCTGCAAGATGTGGGGTATGTGCAACATAAGTCAAAACAATTACAAGGGTTTGAGTGGGAGGACAAACTGGTGTCTCCAAGTGGCCACACACCTCTCTAAAGTGTCCACACTGCACAGTTCCTAAGCAATTTCAATGCACATTTATGACTCAAGAAGAGTATTCAACTATAAGGTACTTTTAAACAAATCTCTCCTAGATGTGCTGTTGAGGAATTAGAGCAAGCACAAGTATCCCCAACCCTGCAGCTCCGATATCACAAAATTACTGTTGTTGTTTACGCAATCCAAAAACGTTCCATCGCAATCTGGGTCATGATTTGAAAGCTTGTTCTATTGCCAACATGACTAACTAAGTAATGAAATATGATCTTACAGTGTTAGGCTTTCACAAGGCAATTTAGAGAAAAATATAGTAATTTTGGTTGGCTTAAAGAGTCATGAGCGCATTCAAGATAGGCAGACACAGTTTCTCCAATAGAAATCCCCGATCATACAGCCCCAAAACATCACTGCTCTAGAGGAGATCTGCATCAAGGAATGGGCCAAAATACCGACTACAGTGTGTGAAAACCTTGTGAAGACTTACAGAAAATGTTTGACCTCTGTCATTGCCAACAAAGGGTATATAACAAAGTATTGAGATAAACTTTTGTTTTTGACCAAATACTTATTTTCCACCATAATTTGCAAAAATCCTACAATGTGATTTTCTGGAATTTATTTTCTCATTTTGTCTGTCATAGTTGAAGTGTACCTATGATGAAAATTACAGGCCTCTCATCTTTTTAAGTGGGAGAACTTGCACAATTGGTGGCTGACTAAATACTTTTTTGCCCCACTGTACTACCCACCATTGCGACCTGTATGTTCTCTTTGGCTGGCCCTCACTTCATATTCGTCGCCAAACCCACTGGCTCCAGGACATCTATTAGTCTCTGCTAGGTAAAGCCCCGCCTTATCTCAGTTCACTGGTCACCATAGCAACACCCACCCGTAACACGCGCTCCAGCAGGTATATTTCACTGGTCACCTCCTAAGCCAATTCCTCCTTTGGCCGCCTTTCCTTCCAGTTCTCTGCTGCCAATGACTGGAACGAATTGCAAAAATCACTGAAGCTGGAGATATTCTCCTCACTAACTTTAAGCACCAGCTGTCAGAGCAGCTCACAGATCACTGCACTTGTATAAACCATCTGTAAATAGCCCACCCAACTACCTCATCCCCATACGGTTCTTTTTTTAATATATATGTTGCTCCTTTGCACCCCAGTATCTCTACTTGCACAATCACCTTCTACACATCTATCACTCCAGTGTTAATTGCTAAATTGTAATTATTTCACCACTATGGCTTTTTCCCCTTTACCTTTATACTTTTTCTATTGTGTTATTGACTGTGTGTTTGTTTATTCCGTGTGTAACTCTGTGTTGTTGTTTGTGTCGCACTGCTTTGCTTTATCTTGGCCAGGCCGCAGTTGTAAATGAGAACTTGTTCTCAACTGGCCTACCTGGTTAAATAAAGGTGAAATAAAAATAAATAAATACATAAATGAGTATGAATGCTTTCTGAAGGCAGTGTATTCTGCCTAGTGGCACACTGCGTTGAGTTTTGGGGCGTGAGAATAGTTGGACTATTCAGCTAACCATCCTAAATTCTCATTAGAAATTAGGTGTTTTTGGTGTAAAGTTATAGGCCTACTATGCAATGGTATTATATTCAGTTCTGTTATATAAAATGCAAATTAATCATTATGTGATCTTGCGAGACATTGATTCAGCGTTGATCTAACTTACCTAAACGAGCACCATTGTGAGAAGTGATCGTCTTCTATTTGTAATAAGTGATGAGTATGACTATTAGGCGTAGGCAACAGATCTGGATGAGATGTAATTTTTAAGCGATTGTAGCGTCCTTCGCGGTGCTGAAAAGACAGCGCCAGGATCGTGAAATGTTAAAGAAGTTGAACCAATTTGTGGGGCTGATGGACAGCTCTGCCATTTAGCCAGTTCAGAAACAAACAATCATTTGCTGTCGGCCTATAGCCTAATGTAAATACAAATACACATAGCTTAATATCATTGTATTGTTTACGAGGAGATATTTGTGAGTAGGCATTTCATTATTTGATGTATCTTACATGCTGTTTTAATAAACTTTTATTTGATTAGCTTGAACACATGGCTACAGTATATCCTATAACAGAATAAAAGCAAACAGAGGTGAGCTGATTTGCATAGATTAAACATGCTATCAATTCAATTGGCCATGTAGTCAACATAAATCATTTCTAAGTAGAATTGCAGGAAATTTGTTTTAAAACAGCCATAAAATCAAGCTTTTTGTGTGTTGTATTCATGCATCTTGATAAACTATAACCTAAATGCATTATTACCTCCAACTTGGCCCAATTCACATTTTCAAGTGCCCACCCTAACATACCAAGTGTCTCAACCAGTAAACAATGTAGGCTAAATATCCCAAGCAAGGCTACAGCAACTTCCAGAGAGGACCAGGCTCCTTGGGCTTTGCGGTGGCCACTGGTTTGGGTGTTCTGGGCAGAATGGTATTGCAGTTAAAGTGGTCACATACCATTCTGGGTTCTACTGCACAAGTGGGGTTCCATGGTTTTATGAACATCGATGGCAGACGCACAGTGAATTTAGATTTTTTCCCCCAACGTTTCCCAACGTTGACCAAAGTGGTAAAGCCATCGATGGTCTCTGCAGTACACACACCTATAGCTCTTCATCTTGCCACCGCCAGAGAGAAGACAGGGTAGAAGCGGCCATTTACCTACATCTAGCTGCTATACATATTTGTTTTGTCATATCATTTTTCATGGAATTTTAAATATTAAATGAACTTGTAAGTAAATTATATTTAATTATCAAAATACATTTTCCAGAAAAAAAGTGTAAAAAGTGAGGGACAGCTACTCTGTGCTCCGGCAGCACTACACCCCTGCTCAAAACACCATTTCAACAGCAGAATTATATCTAAGAAATACTTCTTTCATCAAGCTGTCCTCTCAAGAAAAAGCTTCAAACTGTAACCAGTACCTGCAACCTGTTTCAGGTTATCAGTCAACCTACCAGGGTATTTACAAAGAGCACAGGAATGAAATCAACATGTATTGACCACATCTTTACTAATGCTGCAGAAATCTGCTCTAAAGCATTATCCAAATCCACAGGATGTAGTGATCATAATATAGTAGCCATATCTAGGAAAACCAAAGTTACAAAGACTGGGCCTAATATAGTGTTTAAATGTCCTCAATGATGTCACCATTGTCCTTGATTCTAAGCAATGTTGTGCTGCTATAAACGCTGCAGGCTAAGGTTAAATCTAGACTTGGTTTCCTCTATCATAATCGCTCCTCTTTCACCCCAGCTACCAAACGAACCCTGATTCAGATGACCATCCTACCCATGCTAGATTACAGTGACATACTTTATAGATCGGCAGGTAAGGATGCTCTCGAGTGGCTTGGTGTTCTTTACCATTCAGACATCAGATTTGCCACCAATGCTCCTTATAGGACACATCACTGCACTCTATACTCCTCTATAAACTGGCCACCTCTGTATACCCGTCACAAGACCCACTGGTTGATGCTTATTTATAAAACCCTCTTAAGCCTCACTCCCCCCTATCTGAGATATTCTGCAGCCCTCATCCTCCACATACAACACCCGTTCTACCAGTCACATTCTGTTAAAGGTCTCCAAAGCACAAACATCCCAGGGTCACTCCTCCTTTCAGTTCACTACAGCTAGCAACTGGAACGAGCTGCAACAAACACTCAAACTGGACAGTTATCACCATCTCTTCATTCAAAGACTCAATAATGGACACTCTTACTAGCAGTTATGGCTGCTTCATGTGATGTATTGTTGTCTACCTTCTTGCCCTTTGTGCTGTTGTCTGTGCCCAATAATGTTTGTACGATGTTTTGTGCTGCTACCATGTTGGGCTGCTGCCATGTTGTGTTGCTACTGTCATGTCTCTGACTGATTAAATTATATTACAGGCTATTTTCAAATTGACCTAATGTTTGATTGATTATGTGATTTAATTAATTAAACAATTAACTCATTAATAACCTGGGGCACCACAGAAGAGTGTTTATAGAGGTGCTTTCTCCCAAATAAACTCTGAAGATCTTTTATATCAATTGCAGGGAATTATTCATCATCACCTTATTTAGTCTCATCTGAATGTCGAAAAATTATTGGTCATCTTCACAAACCCTGGCTAACGAGTTAAATCATCAATGCAAAAAATGGCTTAATTATTTATGATATACCTAAATAATCACATATACAGTGGGGCAAAAAAGGATTTAGTCAGCCACCAATTGAGCAAGTTCTCACTTAAAGATGAGAGGCCTGTAATTTTCATCATAGGTACACTTCAACTATGACAGACAAAATGAGAAAAAAAATATCCAGAAAATCACATTGTAGGATTTGTAATGAATTTATTTGCAAATTGGTGGAAAATAAGTATTTGGTCACCCACAAACAAGCAAGATTTCTAGCTCTCACAGACCTGTAACTTCTTCTTTAAGAGGCTCCTCTGTCCTGCACTCGTTACCTGTATTAATGGCACCTGTTTGAACATGTTATCAGTATAAAAGACACCTGTCCACAACCTCAAACAGTCACACTCCAAACTCCACTATGGCCAAGACGAAAGAGCTGTCAAAGGACACCAGAAACATAATTGTAGACCTGCACCAGACTGGGAAGACTGAATCTGCAATAGGTAAGCAGCTTGGTTTGAAGAAATCAACTGTGGGAGCAATTATTAGGAAATGGAAGACATACAAAACCACTGATAATCTCCCTCGATCTGGGGCTCCACGCAAGATCTCACCCCGTGGGGTCAAAATGATAACAAGAACGGTGAGCAAAAATCCCAGAACCACACGGGGGGACCTAGTGAATGACCTGCAGAGAGCTGGGACCAAAGTAACAAAGCCTACCATCAGTAACACACTACGCCGCCAGGGACTCAAATCCTGCAGTGCCAGACGTGTCCCCCTGCTTAAGCTGTACATGTCCAGGCCCATCTGAAGTTCGCGAGAGAGCATTTGGATGATCCAGAAGAAGATTGGGAGAATGTCATATGGTCAGATGAAACAAAAATATAACTTTTATAACTTTTTTAAAAACTCAACTCGTGTTTGGAGGACAAAGAATGCTGAGTTGCATCCAAAGAACACCATACCTACTGTGAAGCATGGGGGTGGAAACATCATGCTTTGGGGCTGTTTTTCTGCAAAGGGACCAGGATGACTGATCCGTGTAAAGGAAATAATGGGGCCATGTTTCATGAGATTGAGTGAAAACCTCCTTCCATCAGATATGTCCTAGAAACCAAATGATCTGACATCATATTCCTTAAGTACCAACAGACACTTTCAACTGGTTGGATTACAGAAATATTGTACCTTTCCCCAACCTTTTTATGTTAGCATACTCTCTCTGTGTTACCAAAGGGCTTTCCAAGAGTTCATTCTGTAGGGTGGAGAGAAAAGGGGGAAATGTATTTATGGGGGTCATAAACCTCATACAACAGGGCAACATCATGACACTACCATGTTGTTGTCATGTTGTGTTGCTACCATGCTATGTTGTCGTCTTAGGTCTTTATGTAGCGTTGTGGTGCCTCGTCTCGTGTGTTTTGCCCTAATATATATATATATTTTTTTTATTTTATTTTAATCACAGCCCCAGCAGGAGGCCTTTTGGTAGGCAATCATTGTAAATAAGACTTTGTTCTTAACTGACTTGCCTAGTTAAAGTTCAAAATAAAAATAACACTTCAAATCAAATTTTATTTGTCACATACACATGGTTAGCAGATGTTAATGCGAGTGTAGCGAAATGCTTGTGCTTCTAGTTCCGACAATGCAGTAATAACCAACAAGTAATCTAACTAAAAATTCCTAAACTACTGTCTTATACACAGTGTAAGGGGATAAAGAATATGTACATAAGGATATATGAATGAGTGATGGTACAGCGCAGCATAGGCAAGATACAGTAGATGGTATCGAGTACAGTATATACATATGAGATGAGTATGTAAACAAAGTGGCATAGTTAAAGTGGCTAGTGATACATGTATTACATAAGGATGCAGTCGATGATATAGAGTACAGTATATATGTATGCATATGAGATGAATAATGTAGGGTAAGTAACATTATATAAGGTAGCATTGTTTAAAGTGGCTAGTGATATATTTACATCATTTCCCATTATTAAAGTGGCTGGAGTTGAGTCAGTGTGTTGGCAGCAGCCACTCAATGTTAGTGGTGGCTGTTTAACAGTCTGATGGCCTTGAGATTGAAAAACAGCTTCTGTCTCTTAGTGCATTTTCCGAGATCCCTAATTCGTACAGGGTTTAACGTCAATGTTCTAACTCAACTGTTAAAGGCATAATAATGACAAATAACTTTGTCATAAATGTCATCCTTAATGTAAGGTAGTGTTTTATGTCAAACAATCTGTGATGACTCCAAGCATTAACTCATGAACTAGGTTGTAAAAGATGTTTGATATCAGCTGATGTACAAAGGGCTATATAAATAAATTTGAAAAATATATATATTTTGACTAGGTTGTAAAAGATGTTTGATATCAGCTGATGTACAAAGGGCTATATAAATAAATTTGAAAAATATATCTTGATTTGATTCGATTCAACCCATCATGTATTGAATGTAGGACACCTATTTTGCCTGTGTTCGTGTGTTTAAAATTGCTTTGGCAGTGGTGTAAGGCTACGCGCAGTGGTGTAAGGCTACCCCCCAAAAAAAATGTATTGAAAGTATATGGAGCATTAATCTTTCTCACTGCCCCTGGCAGAGTTTACCCACCTATTTTTTTTAACACAGCACTGGCTACCAGTAGGCCTATTTAAAGTTCATGTTAATACACATTGTAGCATTTTATTAAGTTGACGTGTGTGTTACTGTGCCCATCCCGTTTTTCCCTGCACCGTTTCAGACCCATTTTAGGTGTCCCGGTTTTTCAGGCTACAATTTCTTTTGTTACATTTGTCAGCAAGACACATCAGTTAATGTAGGCCGAATCAATAGCACACTTTAGTGTTTAACAGATGTCTATTTCCATTAATCAAATGGTGCCAGTTTGGATGCTGGATTTATTTTAGAGTGGATGAACATAAACTGTAAAAATGTAAATTAAGTGTTTAATTATTAGGGCCATAAAAAAAAAAGTGCACCGCAAACATGTAGGCCTACACCAAAACAGCACCATTTTAACTTGAGAGGAGAACATTGGATAAGGCCCTTAAAGTTAAGAGTTCAATGTTCATACCATTTTGCCATAATCAGTTTTCGCTGAATTCTGGCTGGTCTAATGGTCTAGCAGGCCCTTAAAGTGTACTTAATGTTACCACATTGTAGACTACTTACTAGCCAAAGAAAATTTGCCTGGCTACCCAAACACCAAGCCACCCCCATGGACTTTGGCTTCTTCTCCGCGATGAGTCTGGATCCCAGTAGGCTACCTCCCAGACGATTTCTAAAACTCATTCTAACCGTTCTGATTGAAACCAGAAACTGATGGGTTGGATCAGAACACACTTGGGCAAAGCGATGTTTTGAAAATTAGTCATCGGCTTTGATACTCTGGTTTGAAATTATCCATTCGCTAATGACTGTTTTGAATAACACCTTTCATTTTAACATCACCACAAACATTTTTACATTCAAAGACCATTTGAAACATGGGGACGGGTAACGCTGACAGCGTGGCCACTGCCCTTGAAACATCTAGTGACGTGTTTCAAGATACACCTCGCCACACCCGTCAAACCGGAGCAAATGCAGAGTTCAAAACTACTGGGAACTCGGAAAAATCGAGCTCCGACTGGGAAACAGACTTCAACGATCATCCTACTCGAATTTCGGGGCTCTTTGTAGAGCTGACTTTCCGACCTGGAGATCAACGACGTCATTATTGACCTTGTATTTTCCGAGTTATTCCAGTTATTTTGAACGTGGCATAACTATCTCAAAGTCTGTTCAAGAACATTTTGGGGAAACGTGTCGTTCTGTACAAACCGTACCGCAACATAACACACATCAAGGCGAACTGAACGTGCCTTCATCATGAAGTAAGTTATCGTGTTCACGCTACACGTTCCCCAAGGACACCCCCCCCTGCAGGTGTGAGGCCGGTTGGATGTATTGCCAAATTCTCTAATAACATTGGAGGCGGCATATGGTAGACAAAAAAAATTAAATACTCTGGCAACAGCTCTGTTGTACATCCAGCAATCAGCATGCCAATGGCAAAGTTGGACTGTTCATGCTCAGTCAACTTTAAAAAAAAAAGGGAGGTCTTGGCACTGTGTGAGAGAAACAACTTTGACCAAATAGAATTGAGTAAAAACTGTTATACAGAAAGTCTCATTGCAATTACTAGGTTTCCAAAGTACAAGATGTGTTAAGGCAGTAATAAGGTGGAATTCAGCTAGCCAAGATACAGGAAGTCTGAAATCCAGACATCATTGGCAATGTTAATGAGTTCATTAAGGTTAGTTTATTTTTCAAGGTTCCTTTTCCCCACAAGACAGCAATATAATTCCAGTGAATGGATAAGATTGTCTGAAATGGAACAGTTATGTGCTCTCCACGTCCCCAAAGGAGGGTATTACTCGAGATAAGTGAATATTATTTACATTAAAACAACCATATAAAACACAGTCTAGATAGAACAAGTTAATGGTATGCCCTAAAAATGAGGACTGAAATCTTCCCTCTATGGGGACCACCCTTTCTGGATGGAAAATCTTTTTTTCCTCTGCTGAGAAAGGCTTGCCACCCAATACTTGGTTCAGGTAGACAAACATCATTCAAATGTTAGATTTGAAGGGTAAATGCCCCCCCCGACAAAAAAACCAACATTTTTGTTATGCAAACAAACACACATAAACCAATACCACAAATACATAGTACAGCAGGCAATAGACAGGCCACAGAGAGGGCGATGACTCAGAATGTCCAATAGGGGTCTCTGTAAGCCAGTTGAATCCTTTGGAGACTAGGGCCATTGCATTCATGTAGCATCAGGTAGGAAGCAGCCTGTGTCGTCTGGATTTTTCTACTGATAGGTCCAATGAAACCCCAAACACTCCAGCCTGCCAGTGCAAACACACGGGACAGTTGTGGCCTTTCGACTAGACCCCCCCTCTCTCAGGGCTCCTACACAACGCTCCCAAGCTCTGTGGACTCTGTATCGGAATCTTGATTGCTGTCCCTGTTTCAGAATAGGAACACAGCCAAGAGTTAGACAAAGGACTTGGCTTGTTCAAGATGGTTCTTATTCATGGCAGAGAGGCTCAGGCTTAAAGCGTGTCCTTTCCATTTAGTTGAGGTATAGAGAAAGATGACAGAAAGGAACTAAGTTTAGTGTCCCCATGCAAGATCATTAAGTTCCCCAGTGCACTTAATTTAAGAAAAAAATAGCTTGGGTCATTACAATGAGTGTCTGGCTTAGATATCCCCAATCAGCCCTAATCGTGGGTGTGTTTGGCCTGACTCACCGCATCGCCTGCAGTATTTTCCTGTTGCCTTGCCTCCTCTCCTCGTCAATGGGGTAGGTCTTGAAGATCAACAGCCCTAGGAATATCAGAACAACAGGAGCAGCTGAGACCAGCACCTTCAGGGTTAAATTCACTGCATCAGGTTGCGAGCAGCCTCTTGTCACATAGCCGGCAAAGCTGAAGAAAAGAAAGAGGATAAGGTACAGTTTGGCTTGATTATGAATGTGAGGATTATGTGATGGTTCACCACACGAGTGGCCCGGTGGCCCAAGGAAAATGCAGCTATCCTACAGTAGAATTTAGCAAATTTTTTCAAAAATATAATTCACTAAGCTGTTAGGAGTCCGGCAAAATAGAGTTAGATTTCAAACTAAGCTCAGCATATCATGTACAATACAAGCAAGAGAACGAAACACACTTACTCAAGACTGAGAGTGGAGATGCCGAGGGAGATTCCTGAGGCAAACTTGGTGAAGAAGACATAGAAAGAGTAGAAAATGGCCTCGTGGCCACTAGAGTCTGGATTCTTCACTTTGAAATCATCCACCACATCTGGAAGCATTGACCTGAGAAACAGAAAAACGTCAATGTATACAATAAAGGCAAGACCCACCATAGACTGGACATACGTAAAGAGACACTGGAGATATGGTGGAGATCTATAGGTTGCTGTGGGTATACAGAGGTACATTCAGACAGTAGGCTACTTACCAGGGTAGGAGGAAAGCTGCAGCCACACTGACCCCTGCTGCCACAGAGACCACATAGGCCACAATCAGACTGCTCTCTATGCAGACGATCAGGATCATGAAGGGCACTGCCCACTGCGGAGACATGAATAAAATAAGCCATAAGAGAACACCCCATACACACCAGCTTTGAGATGAAGCACCACAACAACACACACTGCTTACCGTGATGCCAATGTAGACTGCAGTCTTTTTCCCAAATCTGGTCAGGAACCATTGCCAGAATGGAATGGACAAAGTCCCAGAGAGCTAAAAATGAAACAAAGAATAGCATTAAGATATTTAACTTTTTAACCATTTCCATAAAAATACTCATCTAAGCAATGAGGGCAATGTGGGAACAGAAAAGGTCAGACTGACCGATAGGCTAAAACATAAATGTGAGAAGGACACAATGTGAAAGGGCTCTTTATTTAAACCTGCAGGAAGTCCATGACCTCTTATGTGTGGTCAACCCATGTGTCAAATGACCACACAAGGTTTATCTAGTGGCTGAGCACTCAGCAGCATTAGAAATATGTAACACTATACTGACCAAAACCAGCCTTGTATGGATGGCAGTTGGAGGAGTTGTCTAAAAATCACAAAACAGGGGATCACGTGACCCTTGAACGAGATGGCAGCATGAACTAAGAGCTCCGCACAAGTAGTTTCCAATTCCTAATCTTACCTCCACTCCAAGTTCAAACTCATTTAGCTTTAGTAAGAAAAAGTCATGGCGCTACAAAAGGCGACACTACAGGTGACACTACAGGTGACATTTTTACCCGGACTCTAGTATTAGCGACGGAAAAAGCCTCCAAGAAGAAGCTAGCTTCAGAAAAAACTAGCGCCATTAGCCAGGAGCAAGAGAACCCGCTCCCCCCCGAGGCACAACAAATGACAACCTCGCACTCTGTCGAAGACATCCTTTCTGAGTTGAGAACCCAACGTACAGAACTAAACACTAAATTAGATGCCATTAACTCAGCTCGATAGGGGGCAAGGTGACAATCCTGGAAAACGCTTTCCATTGACCGAGGCATCTTCAGGGGATTCAAATACCCAAACGAGCTCAGGATTCTTCACCAAGGAGCCTTGCGACACTTCAAAACTCCCGAAGAGGCTAAACGTTTTTTGAAAGACAATCCTGGCCAATGAGAAACAGACCAATGACTAAATGCGATTAATGCCATTACTAAAGGAGGTAAGATGACATATAGCCGATATCCAGAAACCCACCCCCTAAATGTCATTATAGCCATCCAATTTATATTCATTTTCCTTTAACTGAGAGGGATGGGCTGTATAGCCTAACCTAGGCCTACTAATGTTTAAGCCTACTTTTATTTCCCTGTTTTTTTGTTGCTATTATTACTTGGGGTTCCCCATGTCCCTTGGGGGAGGTATATGTAGGCTGGGCTATTGATTTTATTTTTCTCCCCTCTTTTACTGTGATCTGGACGAGGGCAACTGTCATTTACTCAATGCGGGGTGGAGAGGATGAGGCATTTCTTTGGTGGGGAGAGGGAGACGTTGTGCGTTGCTAACTGTTCCCGGTTTTTGTTCTATTCGGAACACAGAATTGAGACTGAGCGGGGGGGGGTAATAGACCCAACGGGATGTGTCGAGTTGTTTGGGAACTCGGCTGGGGTGTTCAGAGATTATTATTTTATGTACACCATTTATTTTCCTTTTATGTGAACGCAGCTGTAATTACTATCCACTTTTACCCAGCGATGACTTGCTCTAAAGTTCGATTACTGCTCGATGACTAGTACCTTAAATCTATTGACATGGAACTGCCATGGTCTAGGGCACATATGTCAGAGTCAAGGCCCGCGGGCCACATCCGGCCCGCGAGAAGGTTTTTTACGGCCCCTGGGATGATCTTGATTTATTATTAGAACCGGCCCGCAGACCGCAGCAAGCCGGCAGCCCGCAGATCTTTTACACGCACCAATACTACATTTCCCACAATGCAACGGTGACGCACCGAGCAGTAGGCTGCTTCATTTCAATATTTATTGGCACAGCAGTCGTCAGCATCACAGTAAAATTAACTTTCAGATACCCATCAAAAATGGCAAAACGGAAGGTGGACACTGAGAACCGGGGTTTCAAACAAGGTGGGAGTCGGAGTATATGTTCACGGAGGTAGCTGGAAAACCTGTGTGTCTTCTGTGTGGAGAAAGTGTGGCGGTACTGAAAGAGTATAATCTGAGACGACATTATGAAACGAAACACGCGGACAAAAACAAGAATATGGACATGGAACAAAGGCTACAAAAGGCAGAGGAATTAAAACGAGGCCTCAAATCTCGACAGGCTCTGTTCAAAAAAGCCAAATCACAAGGCCAGGCTGCTGTCAAGGCCAGTTTTATTTTGGCAGAAGAGATCGCTAAATCAGCCCGGCCATTTACGGAGGGGATTTCATCAAAAACTGCATGATTAAAGTTTGTGACGAAGTTTGCCCAGAAAAAAGGCAACTCTTTTTAAATGTGAGTCTGAGCAGAAACACCATTGCCGAGAGAGTAGACCAGTTGTCCATCAATCTAAAAGAGCAGCTTGTGAAAAAGGGAAAAGATTTCATTGCATATTCCTTGGCTGTGGATGAGAGCACCGACATTTCTGACATTGCCCAGTTGTCAATTTTCATCCGCGGAGTGGACTCCAGCCTAAGCGTGACAGAGGAGTTTTTGGCTTTACGTCCTATGCATGGCACAACTACGGGGCATGATTTGTATGAAGAGGTGTCAAGATGTGTAAATGAGATGGAGCTGCCTTGGGAAAAACTCGTGGGTTTGACAACCGACGGAGCACCTGCGATGTGTGGACACAGGAGCGGACTGGTGGCGAAGATACGGGAAAAGATGCAAGAGGAAAACGCGACAGGTGAGCTGACAGCTTATCATTGTATCATACACCAGGAAGCGTTGTGCGGTAAAGCCTTGAAAATGGAGCATGTAATGAGCATCATCACGCGCACAGTTAACTTTATCAGAGCCAAAGGTTTGAATCACCGCCAGTTCAAGGCATTTCTGACAGAGCCATAAGAAAATATTGCTTTATTTATCTGATCATATTGGAATATATTTGTTAGGTTTTCAGTAGGTTCAATTAGGTTCACTAGACTATATGCGTCATTTAAAAAATTTTCAATGAACATTCGAACAGTCCGGCCCTCGGCTTGTAGCTAAATTTTTTATTTGGCCCTCCGTCCATTTGACTTTGACACCCCTAGACTCTAGGGCATGCAATAAAACGAAAAAAGGGACTATGCGCTCTAAAAAAAAGGAAAAAGCAGATATCGCGCTATTACAAGAGACACACCTCTGTGATGCTGAACATGCCAAACTCCGCAGAGCTTGGGTGGGACAGGTGTATTTCTCATCTTTCAAATCAAACAGTAGAGGCACAGCCATACTTATCCATAAAAATGTTCCATTCATAATTGACTAAAACATATCTGATCCGGAGGGGAGATTTATTTTGATAACTGGGTCACTATATGGTCAACCAATTACTATATTAAACATATACGCCCCTAACACAGATACTCCTGCCTTCATGTCGAAAAGTATAACCCTGTTCAATGAGCATTGTCTCTCCTTTGGCGTGGTGGCCGGAGATTTTAATTGTACCCTTAACCCAACCTTAGACAAATCATCTCAAGTCCCCACCACAAATCCTAGATCTGCAAAGATGTTGAACTCTTACTAAAGAGATGGGACTGATAGATATCTGGAGAGAGACTAATAGCTCATCTATGGACTATACATACTACTCTAATGTCCATAACACCTACTCCCGTATAGATTACATTTTTATCCCAAAGAGTTTCATAAATTCAGCCACTTGTACAATCGGACCCATAGCACTTTCTGATCACGCCTTTGTCCACCTCCGCTTTGACCTCTGCAAAAACATCCGAGGTCAAAGAGCTGGAAATTCAACACCTCCATGTTATCAAAACGAAGCGTTCCATACATTGGTAACTACATGGATAGACAACTACACACAAGACAACAAAGATTCTCCTGTTTCTCCGGCCACAATGTGGGACGCTGCTAAAGCCACACTAAGAGGTCATCTAATTGCATATGCTTCCTCTAAGAAAAAAGCAATGGAAGCACACAGGCTCGATCTTGAGAGGGAGCTGGAATGCTGTGAAAAAAAATACTTAAACAATCCCTAGACAGCACCTCCTGGAGTCATCTTAAAGCAGCCAAAGCCAAACCGAATTCGGACTACACTCGGGAGATAAAAAAAGTTCTTTACTAAACAGAAATACCACGAGTATAGCAATAGGCCCAGTAGATTGCTTGCTTACCAATTAAAAAAGGAGCAGTCAGAGCGTACAATCATGGCTATCCGAACAGCAGAGGACGAGGTCACATATGACCCAAAAAAGATCAAACTTTTCATGATTTTTACTGCAAACTATATACCTCTGTTTTTTCTCTCAGAGGCAGAACTCCACTCTTTCCTAGAGGGAATCTCGCTACCTAAACTATCAGAGACCGACCAAGAAGATCTCAACTCCCCCTTCACTCCTGAGGAGATCCTGGAGGCAAGTACCTCCACGCCACCTAATAAGTCCCCAGGCCCAGATGGATTCCCCAGAGAGCTCTACAAAGCTTTTTGGCCCCAGCTCAGCCCTATCTTCATGCCAATGCTTGAGGATTTTTGCAAAAACAGAGTTCTCCCAGACTCAATGCACACAGCTCGCAGTACAGTGTTGCTAAAAAAGGACAAGGACCCCCTATCCTGCTCGTCCTTCCGGCCCATAAGCTTGTTGGATTTCGACTATAAAATAATTACCAAATTGCTCGCCAAAAGACTAAACACTCTTCTTCCCAAAATAATAAAAGTGGACCAAACCGGATTTATTAGAGACAGATACTCTTCTGATAACATTCACCGTCTTTTTGATCAAGTAAACGCACAGAAGACCCCTGTCCTGCTGGCTTCACTGGATGCTGAGAAGGCGTTTGACAGGATGGAGTGGAGCTTTCTGTTTTCAGTCTTAGAAAAGTTCAATATGGGCCCAAATTTTATTAAATGGATCAAATCACTATACTCTCATCCAAATGCCATGGTGACTACTAATGGACTGAACTCTGACGGATTCCCTCTGGAACGGGGCACAAGACAAGGGTACTCGCTGTCCCCCCTGCTCTACTTGTTGGGGGCAGAGCCTCTGGCAGAGCTGATAAGGAGCAATCCAAGTATTATGGGTGTTTCTGCAGGCGGCCTGCGGCACAAGATTTCGCTTTACGCGGATGATGTCTTGCTCTACATATCCAACCCTGAGAAATCCCTCCCTCTCATTTTAGACAATTGCTCAGTATGGCAAGTTCAAGTTATAAGATCAATTTTAACAAATCCACTGTCTGCCCTCAATATGACACTCATCAGCTCTATGAAGACACTTTGTCCTTTCCAATGGAAAACAGGGGTTTCAATACCTTGGGATCTTCATAACACCAGATCTGAATAGCCTTAAGGAAAATTATCTTCACTCCTGGATCAAATCAAGAATGATCACCAAACCTGGATCTCCCTCCCAATTAGCTTAGTAGGAAGAATTAATGTAATCTGTATGAACGTCCTCCCTAGACTGAACTACTTATTTCAGATGCTCCCATGCCATCTCCCAGTTTCCTTCTTCAAAACAACTAACCAAAGCATCACCAAAATTTATATTGGGCAATAAAAAAAACCTAGGATCAAGTTTCACTCTATCGAAACCTGAATTTAAGGGTGGTCTTGCCCTTCCCTCCCTTCAATTGTACTACTGGCCTGCCCAAATCCGCAACATGCTAACATGGATCACAAACAGACAAGAGTCAACGTGGATTCAGATAGAAGCCCAATCCTGTGGTGAAGTGGGCAACATAGCCAAAACCTTTGTGATTTACAGCACCCTACTAGCGTGGAGGGACTAAGAAATACCTGGGCATTTCCTCCCAAATAGGTTCTCACTCACCTATAGTAGGCAACCCAGACTTGCCAAAAGCCCTGAGGGATGCCAACTTTAATCTTTGGCATACTCTAGGAATCAGGACATTTTCAGACCTATTTCATCAGAAAACCACTACGCTGAAATCCTTTCAAGAGCTCTGCAGTGAATTCGATGTGCCAAGATTCCATTTTTTTTTTAAATATCTTCAAATTAGACATGTAATTTCCTCATTTACCTCCAAGAGGGGGTTTAGAACTCAGTTGAATGAAGTTGAAACCCTTCTTGTCACAGCCCAATCCATTAAAGGCAAAATATCTTACATCTATAGACTCCTTTCTGAGAAAGGAGGCTCCTCCTTTACTCCTTTGAAAATAATCTGGGAAAAGGACCTTGATCTGACTATCAGTGATGAGTTATGGGCGGAGGTCTGCGACAGGGTATACTGCTCCTCTACCAGTGTAAAAATGAATGAATCTAATTACAAATGTTATTATACTACTTTGAGACTCCATAGAATGAAAACAGATATGTCTCCTAACTGTAAAAGATGTACCTCTGAAAGTGGAACCTATATGCATGTATTTTGGAGCTGTAGGGAGATTGCCAGATTCTGGCAATCAATACATACTGCTGCACAGAAAATACTAGAGGTACAGTTTGATATGACCCCGTGTATCTATCTTCTTAATGCCCAGCAGGACTTTCTTGATCCTGACAGAAAATTTGCTTATGACTATTACATACTTTGCTAAGAAATGTATTTTTCTATTGTGGGCCTCTAATACCCCTCCTACATTTAAAATGTGGATTGACCAGATTGTTGACTTTCTTCATCTTGAAAAGCTCACTTATGACCTCCACAAGAGACAGCCCAAATTTGATAGACTCTGGTCTCCACTAATCAACTACATTTAAAACTGGACAGAGTGAACGGGGTGACTAGGGAAATGCGCAGATACATGTTGTGTAAGGTACTGTAAAACCTAAAAACGAATTATTGACTCGTCGTCTCAGCGAATGCTAGATATAGCTGATAAGAACCTTGATAGTGCTGCTGCAAGTGTTATGTTTTAATTTAGTTTGAGTGAAATATATATATATCCCAAGGAAAATAAATAGATTAAGAAAAATAAATGTTTTATTTGACTTTCATTCATTTTAATTGTACTTTTATTTTTTCAAATGTATTATTATTTTTTGACTTTTTAATTTATTTTTTAAGCCTGTCACATCTGTGAATGTGGAATGTGTTTTGTTGGTTGATTGAAAAAACAAGAACTTTAAATTGAAAAAAATAAAAATCACAAAACAGATCTGGTGACCGGGCTACTAAGGACCTTTCTAAACTCACATTTCCTGCTCTAGTGGCCAGGGTGGTGCAAGGCAGGTCTACATCCTACTCCTACTCAGGCAGAGGGAGAAGTGACGGTGCAGAAGAGAGGGAATGGTAAATTGGAAGGAAATGCCAAAGCATGTTCCCATGGCAGTGCTGACAGATTTCCGAGCAACAAAGGCCCCTCTGTGCTCCTTTCTCATCCCTGCTCTCTCTAATAGAGTGAGAGGGTGACAGGTTCCCAGGGACCACAACCACCTCACCCCCCCAAAAATGTAACCTTTCCATTCCATGAGGAACCCCCCCAAACAGTCATGGAAACACCATGGAACCACAGACGTTAAGCCGCCCCACAAGGTGACCTTTCAGTCAACACAGAATCTACAGGTCTTAATGTACAGACAATACACTGCTCAAAAAAATAAAGGGAACACCTATACACAATGTAACGCCAAGTCAATCACACTTCTGTGAAATCAAACTGTCCACTTAAGAAGCAACACTGACAATAACTTTCACATGCTGTTGTGCAAATGGAATAAACAGGTGGAAATAGGCAATTCGCAAGACACCCCCAATAAAGGAGTGGTTCTGCAGGTGGGGACCACAGACCACTTCTCAGTTCCTATGCTTCCTGGCTGATGTTTTGGTAACTTTTGAATGCTGGCGGTGCTTTCACTCTAGTGGTAGCATGAGACGGAGTCTACAACCCACACAAGTGGCTCAGGTAGTGCAGCTCATCCAGGATGGAACATCAATGCGAGATGTGGCAAGAAGGTTTGCTGTGTCTGTCAGCGTAGTGTCCAGAGCATGGAGGCGCTACCAGGAGACAGGCCAGTACATCAGGAGACGTGGAGGCCAACAACCCAGCAGCAGGACCGCTACCTCCGCCTTTGTGCAAGGAGGAGCAGGAGGAGCACTGCCAGAGCCCTGCAAAAGGGCCTCCAGCAGGCCACAAATGTGCATGTGTCTGCTCAAACGGTCAGAAACAGACTCCATGAGGGTGGTATGAGGGCCCTTACAGCCCAACACCATGCAGGACGTTTGGCATTTGCCAGAGAACACCAAGATTGGCAAATTCGCCACTGGCGCCCTGTGCACTTCACAGATGAAAGCAGGTTCACACTGAGCACATGTGACAGACGTGACAGTCTGGAGACGCGGTGGAGAACGTTCTGCTGCCTGCAACATCCTCCAGCATGACCGGTTTGGCGGTGGGTCAGTCATGGTGTGGGGTGGCATTTCTTTGGGGGGGGGCCGCACAGCCCTCCATGTGCTCGCCAGAGGTAGCCTGACTGCCATTAGGTACCGAGATGAGATCCTCAGACCCCTTGTGAGACCATAGGCTGGTGCGGTTGGCCCTGGGTTCCTCCTAATGCAAGACAATGCTAGACCACATGTGGATGGAGTGTGTCAGCAGTTCCTGCAAGAGGAAGGCATTGATGCTATGGACTGGCCCGCCCGTTCCCCAGACCTGAATCCAATTGAGCACATCTGGGACATCATGTCTCGCTCCATCTACCAACGCCACGTTGCACCACAGACTGTCCAGGAGTTGGCGGATGCTTTAGTCCAGGTCTGGGAGGAGATCCCTCAGGAGACCATCCGCCACCTCATCAGGAGCATGCCCAGGCGTTGTAGGGAGGTCATACAGGCACGTGGAGGCCACACACACTACTGAGCCTCATTTTTACTTGTTTTAAGGACATTACATCAAAGTTGTATCAGCCTGTAGTATGGTTTTCCACTAATTTTGAGTGCGACGCCAAATCCAGACCTCCATGGGTTGATAAATTTCATTTCCATTGATAATTTGTGTGATTTTGTTGTCAGAAAAAAGTATTTCATAAGAATATTTCATTCATTCAGATCTAGGATGTGTTATTTTAGTGTTCCTTTTATTTTTTTGAGCAGTGTACATTCACTAATGCCTTTGGGTTACACCTCTATTGGGAGGTATCCCTAGACTCACCATAATGACCAGGAGAATGTTCTGGAAGTCATTTCTGAAGCCCATGGTGTAGCTGATGAACATGGCAAAGTTCCCCTCCAGGAGCTGCAAGGAGGAGAGCAATGACATGCACATCAACCACTGAACATACAGGAAGTCATACTGTTGAAGTCGGAAGTTTACATACACTTAGGTTGGAGTCATTGAAACTAGTTTCTCAATCACTCCACCAATTTCTTGTTAACAAACTATAGTTTTGGCAAGTTGGTTAGGACATCTATTTTGTGCATGACAAGTAATTTTTCCAACAATTGTTTACAGACAGATTATTTCACATACACTAAGTTGACTGTGCCTTTAAACAGCTGGGAAAATTCCAGAAAATGATGTCATTCTGATTGGCTAATTGACATTTGAGTCTATTGGAGGTGTACCTGTATTTCAAGGCCTACCTTCAAACTCAGTGCCTCTTCGCTTGACATCATGGGAAAAATCAAATCAGCCAAGCCCTCCGAAAGAAAATGGTAGACCTCAAGTAGTATGGTTCATCCTTGGGAGCAATTTCCAAAAGCCTGAAGGTACCACATTCATCTGTACAAACAATAGTACGCAAGTATAAACACCATGGGACCACGCAGCCGTCATACTGCTCAGGATGGAGACGCGTTCTGTCTCCTAGAGATGAATGTACTTTGGTGGAAAAGTTCAAATCAATCCCAGAACAACAGCAAAGGACCTTGTAAAGATGCTGGTGGAAAACAGGTACAAAAGTATCTATATCCACAGTAAAACGAGTCCTATATTGACATAACTTGATAGGCCACTCAGCAAGGAAGAAGCCACGGCTCTAAAACCACCATAAAAAAGCCAGACTACGGTTTGCAACTGCACATGGGGACAAGAATCGTACTTTCTGGAGAAATGTCCTCTGGTTTGATGAAACAAAAATAGAACTGTTTGGTCATAATGACCATCGTTATGTTTGGAGGAAAACGGGGGAGGCTTGCAAGCACAAAGACGACCATCACAACCGTGAAGCACGGGAGTGGCAGCATGTTGTGGGGTGCTTTGCTGCAGATGGCATCATAAGGGGGGGAAATTCTGTGGATATATTTAAACAACATCTCAAGACATCAGTCAGGAAGTTAAAGCTTGGTCGCAAATGGGTTTTCCAAATGGACAATGACCCCAAGCATTCTTCCAAAGTTGTGGCAAAATGACTTAAGGACAACAAAGTCAAGGTATTGGAGTGGCCATCACAAAGCCCTTAAAGCCCAAAGCCCTTAATCCTATAGAAAATGTTGCAGGCAGAACTGAAAAAGCGTGTGCGAGCAAGGAGGCCTACAAACCTGGCTCAGTTACACCAGCTCTGTCAGGAGTAAATGGGCCAAATTCACCCAACTTATTGTGGGAAGCTTGTGGAAGGCTACCTAAAACGTTTGACCCAAGTTAAACAATTTAAAGGTAATGCTACCAAATACTAATTGAGTGTATGTAAACTTCTGATCCATTGGGAATGTGATGAAATAAAAAGATTCTCTCCTATTATTCTGACATTTCACATTCTTTAAATAAAGTGGTGATCCTAACTGACCTAAGACTGGGAATTTTTACTAGGATTAAAAGTCAGGAATTGTGAAAAACTGAGTTTAAATGTATTTGGTTAAGGTATATGTGAACTTCTGACTTCAACTGTACATACAGCAAACACCAGGGTTACACAGCCTATAGCTTGTCATAAATCAGTTTTGGTGCAACTGTATCCCATTCTAGGAGTATGAGTCACCATGAAGGCCAGCGACGTGAAGAGGAATCCCATGACCAGTTTAACATATGGCCCATATCCCATCACCATCCTCATGCCCTCAAAGAACGACATGGGCTCGGTCTTCAGACGCCCGCACTCTGACCAAAACAAAGATGGTGATTAAAACAGATTAGATGCACTGTGCCAAACATCAGCTGAAGACTTATCTGATGTCATGGATGAGAGATAAGCACTTTTACTGACTGCCAAAATGTGGCCCTCTTCTAGTTATTTGTAACAACGAATTCTTGGAACATTTTAGGGTTGAGAGGAAAAAGAAAGGATAACATACAAAGCTGTTGTACTCTAAATATGAGAAAAGTATATTTGATGTAATTAATCGAAATAGAATGTAAGCAATTTCCATTAATCAATTGACACCTTCCTGCTCTCTGACTCCCAGCAACAGGACTGCTGCACAGAGAACGTACAGGACACAGATGACTGCTGAGGCGAGGAGGTAGGCTCGTTTCTGTTAGAGGGACAGGAGGAGCAGGGTTAGGGTCAAATTACACTTCTGACATTGCCATTACAATGTTACACAACATGTCATCCCTGGGGTCCCCTTATCACCGTTTCATCCAGGGATATGTGGGAGACGTTGACGTCTAACCCCAGCAGTGTGGTGTTATCGTTGTCAAGAACTTCCAGGTCACCCGGGAGACAGGGGGTGATCGCCCCACCCACAATCTGCCCCTGGATCGCTGTGCCAACCACCGAGCCCAGCACCTCCGCCGTCATACCTGAACAAGAGAGAAGGGATGAAGAGAGAGTAGAATGAAGACCTCATATCACAACCACATGAGAGGCTACATAACTGCAAAGATGTACAGGATGACTTACGGTAGGCCGTGGCAGAGTCTCTCTCTTTCTGGTCCATGCTGATGAACATGGTGAGCGCTGAGTATGGCACATGGAAGCACTGCACACAAAAACAATCAATTCCTGGCACAAAATAGCTGTATATAGTAGAAGTAAAAGTATTGTTGTCTGTTAGTTTTCTCCAATCAGGGTAGGGATGGTAGGAAAAAGTATTTAAAAAAGCAATTCGAAATGACAATTATATTGATAGAACCCACATTAAAGCAGATCTAACACCCCCCACACACACAAATATATTGTTTAATTACAGCCATGGGACCATATCACAGTTCAATGGGGATTGAGGAGCAATGTATTGAAACATGTGCCCCCTCTTATTAATAACACATTTGTTCACTAACAATAGTGTGTGTGTATAGGGGAGACTGACCGTCTGCAGAGACTGGAATAGGCAGTAGAAGGTCAGATACCACAGGACCTTCCACTGCTCCACTGGAGGGACATACCAGATCAGGAAGTATGTGAGTACTGCAAAGGGAGTGGAGATGAGGATCCTGTCAGGAAAACAGAGGAGCATTTTAATGTTTTGGTGTCTAAGTAGGTCTATTTCATCTCTGACTGGAGAAAATATGATACTATTTTTAAAAAGTTTACAGTATTGAAGCAGTAAATATATGTTCTCACAATTATGATTTCCATGAGTCCCTACCAGGCTAAGTGTGGCACCTGCTAGTGATGGCAGTAGTGCTACCAGATTTTTTGCACTAACATGTCATCTGCATAGGGTTGAAATATACGAACACTGACCAAAAATATTAGAAACAAATTTACTGAATTACAGCTCATAGGGAAAAAAATCAGTCAATTGAAATAAATTCATTAGGCCCTAATCTAGGGATTTCACATGACTGGGCAGGGGTGTAGTCATGAGGGATCCTTGGGGGAATTTGTTAAATTTGATTTAACTTGGCAAGTTGTGATAAAGCCTGGGATTGAACCAGGGTCTGTAGTGACACCTCTAGCACAGATGCAGTGCCTTAGACCACTTAATATGCAGCACCTGTCAGGTGGATGGATTATCTTGGCAAAGGAGAAATGCAAACACATTTCTGCACAAATTTGTAGAGAAAGAAGATATGCAATTCTGTTTTTATTTCAGCTCATGGAACAATTTACATGTTTTATTTATATTTAGTATATAAAGTATCTTAATTTAAAAAAATGTAACTAGGCAAGTCAGTTAAGAACAAATACTTATTTACAATGATGGCCAACAGGCTAAATCCGGACAACTTTGGGCTAATTGTGCGCCGCCCTATGGGACTCCAAATAACAGCCAGTTGTAATACAGCCTGGATTCGAGCCATGGTGTCTGTAGTGATGCCTCAAGCACTGAGATGCAGTGCGTTAGACTCCTATGCCACTCAGGAGCCCTTGAACAATGTCGTTTTCTATTTTATTTTTACATTCCCCTTTTTATTCATTCTTTCTCTGCATTGAGATCTATAACCCTAAATCCCCTGTTTGGGGCTGTGTATCGAGAAGGGGCTCAGAATGGGCTCAATGTGGCCCTTCTCTCTGCACTATGCATGCCGACGGGGAGACTGTGGTGGGCTGTCCTTGGGTGAGGCGAGTAGTATGGCGCCACCACTACTACTCGACAGGCACAATACACCTGACCAGCAAACCAATCCACGCCAGCTAGAAAAGCAGAACATCCGTAGAGAAAGGATCCACTACTGCAGTGGTCTTCCAACACGTAGACCAGTAGCTCAACAATATTCTGAAAGGACATGCATTCTCTCTCAAACAAAGCTCACAGCTACCATCCAATGCAACATTATCACACCCCTGGTACGCAACCATTAGCTTAAAAAGCCAAATGAAACAATATCTGCCAATTAATTTCCAGAAATATTGCCCTTCTGCCTGTTTGGTGCGTACAGTTGTCCAGTCAGTATGTAGCCAATTAGCGATGTTAATGATACCCGGCATCTTGTGGGTAGACGGCCTTTCCCCAAAACCCTTCTCAATGAAATGTAAACTGCAAAGTTGGCTTCCCTGACAGAACTATATCATGATTAATTAGGTCATTGTTTTGCAAACTCTGCCATGACGTGTTCTGCAGCAGTAGGCTAAACAGACACATTTCTCACTCGTTTTGATGATGCGGACTGGGATATGTTCAAAGTAGCTTCAGAAAATAATATTGACACATACTGATCTGGTGAATGAGTTTATCAGGAAGTGCATAGGAGTTGTGGCACCCACCGTGACCATTTAAACCTACCCCAAACAGAAACCGTGTATAGATGGGAGCATTTGCGCAAAACTGAAGGCACGAACAACTGTATTTAACCAGGGCAAGAAGACTGGCAATATGGAATAATACAAACAGTGTAGTTATTCCCACCGCAAGCAATCAGGCTAATCGTCGGCAAAAGGACAAAGTTGAGTCCCAGTTCAACGGCTCAGACATGAGACGTATGTGGCAGGGTCTACAGACAATCTCAGATTATAAAAGGAAAGCCGTGCCACGTCGCAGACACCGACATCTTGCTTCCGTACAGGCTGAACACCGTCGCTCGCTTTGAGGAGAATACAGTACCACCGACGCAGCACGCTATCAAGGACTACTTCGCCGTGAGTAAGACATTTAAGAGTGTTAACCCTCGCAAGGCTGCTGGCCCAGATGATATCTCTAGCAGTGTCCTCACAGCATGCGCAGACCAGCTGGCTGGCGTTTACAGCTATATTCAATCTCTCCCTATCCCAGTCTGTTGTCCCCACATGCTTCAAGATGGCCGCTATTGTCCCTGTACCTAAGAAAGCAAAGGTAATTGAACTAAATTACTATCACCCGTAGCACTCACCTCTGTCCTCATGAAGTGCTTTGAGAGACTAGTCAAGGATCATATCACCTCCACCTTACCGGCTACCCTAGACCCACTTCAATTTGCTTACCGCCCCAATAGAGCCAGAGATTGCAATTACCACCATACTGCCCTGTCCCATCTGGACTAGAGGCATACCTATGTAAGAATGCTGTTCATTAACTATAGCTCAGCATGGTCCTGTGTGGCTCAGTCGGTAGAGCATGGCGCTTGCAACGCCAAGCGTCGTGGGTTCGATTCCCGCTGGGTCCACCCATATGTAAAAGTAGTGGCCCCAGCTGACTTGTAAGTCGCTTTGGACAAAAGCGTCTGCTAAATGGGATATATATTCAACACCATAGTACAAGCTCATCATAAAGCTCTAGGCCCTGGGTCTGAACCCCACCCTGTGCAACTGGGTCCTGGACTTCCTGACAGGTCACCTTAAGGTGGCGAAGGTAGGAAACACATCTTCGCTGATCCTCAACACTGGGGCCCCACAAGGGTGCATGCTCAGCCCCCTCCTGTCCTCCCTGTTCACCCATGACTGCGTGGCCAAGCATGCCTCCAATGCAAATCATCAAGTTTACAGACAACAGTAGTAGGCTTGATTACCAACAATGATGAGAGACTTCAGGGAGGAGGTGAGGGCTCGGAGTGTGGTGTCAGGAAAATAACCTAACGTCAACAAAACTAAGCAGATGATCGTGGACTTCAGGATACAGCAAAGGGAGCACCCCCTTATCCACATTGATGGGACCGCAGTGGAGGTGGTGGAAAGCTTCAAGTTCCTCAGCGTACATGCCACTAACAAACTGAAATGGTCCACCCACAGACAGTACGGTGAAGAATACCTCCTTAACACCTACAGCACCAGATGTCACAGGAAGGCCAAAAAAGATCAAGGACATCAACCACCGGAGCCACTGCCTGTCCACCCCGCTACCATCCAGAAGACGAGGTCAGTACAGGTGCATCAAAGCTGGGCCCGAGAGACTGAAGAACAGCTTCTATTTCAAGGCCATCAGACTGCTAAACAACCATCACTAGCACAGAGGCAATTGCCTATAGACCGATTAGGAATCACTGGCCACTAATAATGTTTCTGTATCTAGCATTACTCATTTCATATGTATAAACTGCACACCACACCATCTAAGTTACTTCTAAATTGTGTTTACATATTGCGTCACCCATTTCATATGTATATACTGTATTGTACGCTATACTACACCACTGACTGTTAAAACAGCCATTTTAAAGAAATGAAACACCATCTATCCACTTTAATGTCTCCGTATCTTGCATTAATCATCTCATGTGTAAACTGTACTCTATACTTAGTCACTAATTGTGTGTAAATATTGCATCATCCATCTCATATGTATATACACTGTACTCTATAATATATGCCATTGCATCTTAGTCCAATTGCAGCTCTTACATGTACAGTTGAAGTCAGAAGTTTACATAAACTAGTTTTAATGTCTCCAACCTAAGTGTTTCTACCACTCCACAAATGTCTTGTTAACAAACTAGTTTTGGCAAGCCGGTTAGGACATCTACTTTGTGTATGACAAGTAATTTTTCTAACAATTGTTTAGACAGATTATGTCACTGTATCACAATTCCAGCAGGTCAGAAGTTTACATCCACTAAGTTGACTGTGCCTTTAAAACAGCTGGGAAAATTCCAGAAAGGGATGTCATGACTTTAGAAGCTTCTGATAACTATAATGATTAATTAGAATTGGAGTGGCCATCACAAAGCCCTGACCTCAATCCTATAGAAAATTTGTGGGCAGAACTGAAGCGTGTGCGAGTAAGGAGGCCTACAAACCTGGCTCAGTTACACCAGCTCTGTCAGGTGGAATGAGCCAAAATTCACCCAACTTATTGTGGGAAGCTTGTGGAAGGATACCTGAAACATTTGACCCAACAATTTAAAGGCAATGCTACCAGCAATCACTACTATTATTCTGACATTTAACATTCTTAAAATAAAGCGGTGTTCCCAACTGACCTAAAACAGGGATTTTTTACTAGGATTAAAATGTCAGGAATTATGGAAACCTTAGTTTGAATGTATTTGGTTAAGGTGTATGTAAACTTCCGACTTCAACTGTATATTCTTAACCCTTTCCTTAGATTTATTTACATGTATATGTTGTGAAACTGTTAGATATTACTGCACTGCCGGAGCCAGAAGCTACACCCACAGTAACATCTGCTAAACACGTGTATGTGAACAGTAAAATTTTATTTGATAGATTTACAATTATAAAGGGGAATTACACCATAAAAATCTTAATGTGAATGTTTTTTTTCCAAACAATTGTCTTCTGATGTGATTTCAGCATTGACATGACTCAGAACATTCATTTGCTGTTTCTCTATGAATAATTGTTATATTGAGAGTAGAAAATAAATAAAATCAAACCAGGAAGAATAAAACTCCAAAAAACTCAATTCAAAAATACTAAAGATTATTTGGCATGACAGGCCTCAATTCTTTATTAACCATTAGATTACCATGTATATTGATAGAAAACACATTATACACCAAAGACCCAGGGAAGAGAAGAATGTGAGTATCTGAAAGTAGCTACCATGCTAGAAAAGGTTGGAGACCCCAGCACTACTGGGTTTCCAGCAGACCAGTCCACTCGAAATAATAGAAGTCAGGGGCATTGCTGGCAGGGTATTTTGGAGACAAATATGTATCAAAGACATTTCTATGCCTGCAGGGCAGTGGGCGTTCCATTTGTCTCATCCCCTCACTTGTCTCTGCAAAAGCCACAGTTGAGAACAGTGGTTGCTGTACCATTGCATGCTCATCTGCCAAGTGTTTTAAATCACTACAACTGCATTAATACTTTATAACAATCTCTTGCTAATAGGTCATGTTTCTTCCTATCCATAATCTATGCTTGACCTGCAATTATGGTGCCTACAATCCTCAGGGGGCCGATCAGCTAAATTAACTGAATATGCATGTTTGTCTGACATGATGACCCCACTCAAATGGCCAGTCAAAGGGAATGGCCCATCCTCTGCAGCCCACACCAACTGACCTGGATAATCCCCCTCCATCTTCTTCCTTAGCCTATGTGGGCTGACAATGGGGTTAATGAGTCAATAGGCTGATCTGACTGGAAATAGAGGTCAGATTTCTACTTGATTGTCTGCACTTTTTTAAACCGTTACTCTGGTTTAATACACAAAGCTTACAGCATGAGCACAACGGCAGCCCAACACCCATGACCTTGAAGCAAAGACATACACAACCCACCTCAGGCGGTAAGGCAAGACACGAGAGAAGGAAAAGGCTCAAGGTTTTATTTTGCAGACTGGATCATCTGCCTGTGAGAACCATTCATGAGCTTGTTCAAGTTGTCTTATCAATATCACAATATTTAAAAAGTGAAACTATTCAAGTACTGATCAGCAGAGCCCATTAAGATAACATTGTGTTCCCTCTTATAACAATGATCCTTTTGATGTCATTTTTAAATCACAACCAATCAGATGATTATTTAATCATACAGCTATCCGTCGGTCTTGCGGGTGGATACATGGAAGAGGTTTTAGAATTCCAGTGTTTAGGACAAATCAATACAATTCTGGGAAAAACATCTTCCACATGTAGTGCCAAATAAAATGGCTGGAGCATTCAGATGGGAAAAGAGCTTGAGTCAAGGTTTAGTTAAATGCATTATTGATAGTGGGGAAGACATCTCAATCTCCTAGTCTATGCTAAGGTGCGGATAGCATGCTGGGGGCTTTGTGGTGGTTTGTACAGGTCGGAAAACTGCCACCTAACAATGACCCGCCTCATTGACAAGCAGCCAAGAATCTCCCCTCTACTTGACCTGTGGTAACTTCTCTGAATTAGGCAAGCCCCCTCCCCAACTGCCATTCCGGAATCACACACACTTCAGGCCACCCATTGGCCTAAATCCAGTGGTGTGTTGAGGGTTGGACCAATCAGAGAGGGAGAAGCCAGTTCTCTCCACCTGGCATCCTACATTACTCACAGGGTCTTAAGATATCAAGCGAATCCAGCTACCTTGTCACGAATCATCTGTCGACAGAATTCCTAGACAGTCAATATAATGCCAAATATACATTTTAACTCTGTCCTCTTGTAGAGTAGTATGTGAAAATATACATTAGTATGTTATATAGCAGTGGTCACCATGTTCCCTCTGGTTTAAATAACTTTGGTCTGTGCATGGTCACACACAGTCGCAGCACCCAAAGGCCGGAGAGGTGTCAGGGATCAGTGTTTCTCTTGACCACATGGGGTCATAGAGTTTCACAGGTGCATATAAAGTAGGCTGCAAAATGCTAGGTAGCAGGGGTATGATGCTGTTAGAGGATCTACCACCATCGAGATCGTCTCTCTTTACAAACAACTGTCTCACAATGTAATATAACTCCCGTAATGGAATTCCTACAACTAAATGTCAAATAAAAATACTTTTGCCTTGATAGAGCACACCTAGCAACAAAACAGTAACGGTTAACAACGGCGTTTGACACGAGGATTACTTTAACGTCGCCGAATCATATATATATATTTTTATTTTACCTTTATTTAACCAGGCAAGTCAGTTAAGAACAAATTCTTATTTTCAATGACGGCCTGGGAACAGTGGGTTAACTGCCTGTTCAGGGGCAGAACGACAGATTTGTACCTTGTCAGCTCGGGGGTTTGAACTCGCAACCTTCCGGTTACTAGTCCAACGTTCTAACCACTAGGCTACACTGCCGCAATGCTCATGTGTTTAGATGATCAGTGTATGACACTGGCGCTCTGGTTTCATCAACTAGTGACGGCCATTCTGGGCTGTTGTACTCACTCCTATTACTTTAGAGGGAACTCACCGCCCTCTTCCATTCCTGACACATACCACCCACCACTTGGGTTAACAGTCTCGATTAGGGCATCTGGGGCAAAATTCATAGCATTTTTAACACCCAGAGCTTTGTGGAACCTCAGTGGTAGCTTAGAATACCCAGGTGTTTTCCTTTTTGTTCTAAAACAAACTAAAATAAGATTTAGCCTCATTCCAGTCTGTCCTGGTTTGCACCCAGAGGAGAAGTTAAAAGCTACTACAATCCAAGACAGAACCCAACTGCAGATAAAGATAGAGTAAACGCGTCAGTGGATACTGAGGTCGAATAGAGAACAAGTTATGCATATCAGTGACAGCCTGTTCTCTCTATTCAATCCGTTTCATTTCAGCTTCCTTGTCACGATTACCACCCATACTTCAATTTCAACTACTGTGCTGTTCTCCCGAGGTGTGGCGAGAGGTTATGCTTTTAATTTCTGAATGACTCCTCTCCCCCTTC
Organism: Oncorhynchus masou masou; assembly: GCF_036934945.1. Lineage (NCBI taxonomy): Eukaryota > Metazoa > Chordata > Actinopteri > Salmoniformes > Salmonidae > Oncorhynchus > Oncorhynchus masou. The sequence continues at coordinate 32,297,456 of NC_088243.1, read as the reverse complement.
CTCCATTCAATATCCTATTCTTGTTTATTACCCTTTTTGTTAACATTTCCTCTTTCATTCCTGCCTGCTGTAAGGATGTTAACTGGGTGACCGAGGCGGAGACACCTACCAGGGCATCATCCGGCCACACCGGGTCCATCTGCTCCGGCTCACCAGGAAGCCCACCGTTGGGTCTGTCACTGCATCCCAGGCCCGGCCCACAAACAAAATGATAGAGGCATAGAATGTGTCCAGCTATGGAGAGAGAGAGTTGAAAGGATAGAGAAATAATTCATCGTCTGTCAGACCACTACAACCACAGTCGTCAGCCATCACCTCTCCTCACAGGAGTGGCCTTGACACAGAAATAAAAACGCCATCTTTTGCATCTTATGACTAACAAGATGACAAAGAGGATATTTGGAGAGTTGCCAAGGTTGTGTAAGAACAGTCAGGGATACATTGACAATATTACCATTGGAACAAACCAGATGACACCCATGTTATTTATGGAAAGCCACAGGCACTCAGACATAATTTACAAAGCATGTGTGTTTAGTGAGTCCGCCAGATCAGAAGCAGTAGGGACAACCAGGGATGTTCTCTTGATAAGTGCCTGAATTTGACTATTTTCCCATCCTGTTAAGCATTCAAAATGTAATGAGTACTTTTGGGTGTCAATGAAAATGTATAGAGTAAAAAGTAGAATATTTTTTTAAGGAATGTAGTGAAGTAAATGTAGTCAAAAATATAAATAGTAAAGTACAGATGCCCCCCCCCCAAAAAAAACAACGTAAGTACTTAACACCACTAATAGAACCCAAGCCTTCTATGTCCCCCACCCTGGTGTTGCCCTCTGTCTCAACCCCCATCTCACTCACCTGGGCCACATCCAGCAGGTAGATCTGGAGGAAGAAGCCCAGAGCACTGCCAGTGATCTGATAGGGAGCCCCTCCAATGGCATAGCACAACTTACTGCACACTGATAGATGGCCGCTTTCGTCCCGCCACTGGAGAACAGGGAGAAAAGACTCACATAGCAGGACGACAGGACAATGTTTTGTTATACACTAAATACAGAAATGAAGAACACTGGATTTTAATGGGTTGCTATTGATACACAATTTAGCTGTGTTGTGATACGGGGCTCTTTGTATGTCCATATCCAACTCAGACGTTTTATTAAGAGCTGACAAATGTGGGAGGCATTTCATGTTTTATATATTTAGTCAGGATAGTCTACTAACAATTGCTACAGTTTGAGAGTCCTGGATTCCATATAATCAATAAAAAAACAGAAGCAAATATAGCAAACCATTGGTAGGTCTACCTTTATTTTTTTACTTTGTGAACGGTCATCATCCTCCCTTAAGGATGTGGGTTTTTGGTAATGGCACAAGGCAAATTCTTAAACATACATTATGCAAACAATTCCTCAAACTAAATATAAGTGTTGATATTAGTTTGTAGGGGTTATTACTTTAACATTATGTTTGGATGCATTTCTAATGCCTTAAGACTTTCTGCTAGATGTTGTCTAAGACCTATTTTCCATCTGTTTGACCAGAAATCATAGCCTTTGCTTAGTCCTAATTTTTGGGATAGAAAATAGTTTCTCAAAAATAGACTTCACTTTCAGTTGACATGCTCCTATGAGCTTCACATGTTGGTCCTCATGGGTCCTTTCAGATAGAAATTCCCTAAAACATTTGTGAGGCAAACATTGGACAACCCTCCTCACCCCATTTTTAACATCAGATTAGCACTAAATCCTTCTGACTATGCAATCTGGGTCACAAGGAGTTTAGAAAGTGGTGTGATACTGGGAGGTCACTGCACAACTCTGCTTGGTGCTGGAGGCAGTGATTGGCTCTGGCTATGTGAGGAGGCATTCTGATGTTCCATCAGCAGCCTGAGTGCCCCAGCAGTCTGCAGACAGTCAGGAGTGCAGACACACACCCCTCCTTCCAATCAAAAACATCCTACTGGTCAATGAGAAAATAAACCGAGTCCAATAGCCAATCAATAGTAAATCGTATCTATTGTGACAGCGTCCTGTCAGTGTTGTTATAAGCACCTCTGACCTATTCATAGTACTTACCCAGGTGAAATATGCCCGCATAGAACAGGAATTACATCCCACATTGCCTTCAGGAATGCAGCCTGAAGATATCCTGTGTAGGACCACTGGTATGGAACATACTTTTGTTTATGTGGACACCCCTTCAAAATAGTGGATTAGGCCATTTCAGCCACATGCCTTGCTGACAGGTGTTTTCTGACCTGGTGGAGCTGCCTTGGTCAACTGTAAGTGCTGTTATTGTGAATCGGAAACATCTAGGAGCAACAACGGCGAAGTGGTAGGTCACACAAGCTCACAGAATGGGACCGCAGAAGCGTGTAGCACAAACAGCGCCTGTCCTCGGTTGAAACACTCACTACGAGTTCCAAACTGCCTCTGGAAGGAACATCAGCACAATAAACTGTTGGTCTGGACCTTCATGAAATGGGTTTCCATGGCCGAGCAGCTCTACAAGCCTAAGATCACCATGCACAATGCCATGCGTCAGCTGGAGTGGTGTAAAGCTCGTCGCCATTGAAGCAGAGGAAACGCGTTCTCTAGAGTGATGAATCATGTTTCCCCATCTGGCAGTCAGTTTGGTAGATGCCAGGAGAATACTACCTGCCCCAATGCATAGTGCCAACTGTAAAGTTTGGTGGAGGAGGACTAATGGCCTGGGATGTGTTTCATGGTTCGGGCTAGGCCCCTCAGTTCCAGTGAAGGGGAAACTTAACACTACAGCATACAATGACATTCTAGACAATTCTGTGCTTCCAACTGCAGCAACAGTTTTGGGAAGGCCCTTTCCTGTTTCAGTATGACAGCCCCATGCCTCAATCCCATTGAACACCTTTGGAATTAATTGGCAAGCTGACTGCGAGTCAGGCCTAAATCGCCCAACATCAGGGCCTGACCTCACTAATGTTCAAGGCTGAATGGAAGCAAGTCCCTGCAACAATGTTCCAACATGTAGTGGAAAGCCTTCCCAGAAGAGTGGAGACTGTTATAGCAGTTGGGGGACCAACTCCATATTAATGCCCATTATTTTGGAATGAGATGTTCAATAAGCAAGTGTCCACATACTCTTGGTCATGAGATAGATATCTATCCACACACACACCAAAATATAAATGCAGTACCTCTGCATTTGGCAGAGGTACATCCAAATGCAACAAGCTAATTTCTCACATTGTGCACAAATTTGTTTACGTCCCTGTTAGTAAGCACTTCTTTGCCAAGATGCTGTAAATCCATCCACCTGACAGGTGTGGAATATGAAGAAGCTGATTAAGCTGGGTACAATAATAGGCCATTTTAAAAATGTGCAGTGGTGTCACAACACAATGCCACAGATGTCTCACGTTATGAGGGAGTGTGCAATTGGCATGCTGACTGCAGGAATGTACACCAGAGCTTTTTCCGGAGAATTGAATGTTCATTTCTCTACCAATGTAATTTTAGAGAATGTCAGTAGGTCCAACAGGCCTCACAACAGCAGACCATGTGTAACTATGCCAGCCCAGGAGGTCCAGATCAGGCTTCTTCACCTGTGGGATCGTCTGAGCCCAGCCACCTGGACAGATTGACGAAACTCTGGGTTTGCACAACCAAAGAATTTCTGCACAAGGTGTCAGAAACAGTCTCAAAGAAGCTCATCTGCGTGCTTGTCGTCCTCACCAGGGTTTTGACATGACTGTACTTCGGTGTCGTAACCGACTTCAGTGGGCAAATGCTCACCTTTAATGGCCATTGGCACGCTGGAAAAGTGTGCCCTTCATGGCTTAATCCCAAATTCAACTGTGCATGGCAAATGGAAGACAGCGTGTATGGCGTTGTGTGGGCGAGCAGTTTGCTGATGTCAATGTTGTGAACAGAGTGCCCCATGGTGGTGGTGGGGTTATGGTATGGACAGGCATTAGCTACAACAAACAGAATTACATTTTATCTATGGCAAGTTCAATGCACAGAGACACCGTGACGATAGGCTACCTGCCATCGGGGCGGCAGGTAGCCTAGTGGTTAGAGCGTTGGACTAGTAATCAAAAGGTTGCAAGAGCGAATCCCTGAGCTGACAAGGTACAAATCTGTCGTTCTGCCCACTGAACAAGGCAGTTAACCCACTGTTCCTAGGCCGTCATTGAAAATAAGAATTTGTTCTTAACTGACTTGCCTAGTTAAAGGAAAAAATAATAATATCCTGGAGGCCCATTGTCATGCCATTCATCCGCTGCCATCACTTCATGTTTCAGCATGATAATGAACAGCCTCATATCACAAAGATCTGTATACAATTCCTGGTAGCTGAAAAAGTCCCAGGTCTTCCATGGCCTGCACGCTCACTAGACATGTCACCCATTGAGCACGTTTGGGATACTCTGGATCAATGTGTACAACTGAGTTCCAGTTCCCGCCAATATCCAGCAACTTTGCACAGCCATTGCAGAGGAGAGAGACAACATTCCACAATCAACAGCCTGATCAACTATGTGAAGGGGATTTGTCACACTGCATGAGGTAAATGGTCACACCAGATAGTGACTGGTTATCTGATCCATTCCCCTACTTAAAACCAGCCAATTTATTTACATTGACTGATTTCCTTATATTAACTGTAACTCAGTAAAATCTTTGAAATTGTTGCGCTTATAAATTCTCTTAGAGAATAGAAAATTCAAAAACAAACCCAATTTTGATACACTCCCATATCTACTGGGTGAAATACCAGTGTGACATCATAGCAGCAAGATTTGTGACCTGTTGCCACAAGGGCAACCAGTGAAGAACAAACACCATCGTACCCTTTTGTACATCGTTACACTGTATCATACATGACATTTGAAATGTCTTTATTCTTTTGAACTTCTGTGAGTAATGTTCACCGTTTACTGTTCATTTTTATTGTTTATTATCTACTTCACTTGCTTTGGCAATGTTAACATATTTTTCCCATGCCAATAAAGCCAATAAATTGAAATGGACACAGACAGACACCTCTAGTACCGAGTTCCCAGTTATTTTCAATGAGGCCCATCGAGACAATTACTGACGTCATATCAGTGAACGTCAGTAAAACATTTGTCGTCGGTTCTTATTATAGACAAATTTAGTGCATTCAGGACAACTGGAAACTCGGAAAAATGTTTTAGTTCTGATTTGGAAAATGTGTTTTGAATGGTCATCCAAGTCCGAATTCCAAGTCGGAAACTTTGGCCTAGTTCTAGAGCTCCGAGTCAACCACATTTTAACACCAGAGTTCCCAATTGTCTAGAAAGCATCAATAGGTCTACGTATGATGTTCTTTTGAGTACGTCAGCTGGTCAACATTATCCTTCAGACAAAATTAATCATACCTAAAATACAGGTTTAATGAATGAATGAATGTCCCTTTAAAACCGGTAAAGTTTTTATTTCTCTGAAGACCGACACTCCGATTGCGCTAACGTGGTGAAATTCAAGACCCATCAACGAAACTGGAGGGCATTAGTGTGCCATGTCAGCTATGGTTTAGTCACAATTATGCCAGTAACCTAAGCCACTCATTGTAAATGCTTATCATTTGAAGGCTATTTGACGGTTGAAACGTGACTGCAGTAACTAGCCCAATTACAATAGCACATGCCCTCACTGCCAATTACAGCGGCTTCCTTAATAGCCTCATCAAACCGGCCTCAATGTTATCACGGTGAAAATATTTCAATTCATTTGTGTGCGTTGAACAACCCATTATAAAAAGCCTATTTAACTACAATACAGCCCATATTTATCCATGTGGACATGGTAGTAAAATAATACCGTGCAGATTTCCGTATAGCCTACATAACAGTACTGTGAAGATCATTTTAGGCCATCAATTAATAGAATTCCTCGCACTTACCTTGGCAATTTTGATTCCATCTTGACTTCTTTTTTTTTGTAATAGACTTGAAGCGGAATACTGCTCCGTGCACTCTCCTTTTACCATATTGTTATAAATCAATAATTTCTTACAAAAGCCTTAAAAAATAAATAAATAAATAGCTCCTCGCTCAGTATTGGAACTGCACGAGTAAGCCACGGTTCAAAGCTCTGTGTGTTGCACACTCAATTTGGGAAGCTGGTCTCCTTGGTTTGATATGGACGTTTGGAGCGCGTTTTTGCCCTCCCCCACTCATTCATCCACGCTTTCAAATACTACGCCTCCGACGTCATGTTAACCCTTTAATTGACTAATATGCTGACGCGACGAATGGAATTCAATGCAAGGTAGCCTACAGTAAAGGAAACATAGTATACCAACAATATAGGCATAAATATTTGCCTGCATCAATTTTATATTATGACATAGTGCACTTTGGGTTTTAAAAGTGTGGGGGGGACATGACCTGGAGGTTTGGAGGGTCCTCCCCCAGAATATTCGGGCCATTCAGACCAAATTTCATGAAATTTTTACACAATCAAATATATCATCTCTATTTGCAACTAAAAGTCAGCAAAAATGCCCACAGTCATCAAGCTAGGTTTTTTTTAAATGAGCTCTGACTGGGAAAATTCGTTTTGAAGGGTCTCCCAACTCCGAATTCCAAGTTGGGAACACAGGCCTCTTTCTAGAGCTCTGACTTTCCAACCTGATGTTCACTGATGTTATGATTCAACCAAATTTGGGGGGGGGCATCTAAAGCTAACTTCCTGTATTTTTACACCATCAAATATACCATCTCTATTTAGAACAAAAAATCAGCAAAAATGGCCACAGTCATCAAGCTACGTAAGAGATCAATTCTAAAGATGCTTAAGTGATTAATAAAACTGAACTAAATCAAAGGTAATTCAATAATAAATATTGTGTTACACCTTTAACCAATAGCCTAACATACAAATACTTTTTATTGTCTTTGTTAAGACATCCTCTACATCAACTTTCAGCCAGACCGACCAGCCAGCCCGAGCCGCCTGCACCCCCGACCCCCACCAGCCTAGTCAATAACTCAACTCTCTCTCAACACAATTTCCATCCAAGTTCACACCTTACATTTGTTTAATTCCCAAGGGAAAGGATTGGAAAACAAAAAAACAAAAAACGCACATACACCTCTAATATGCATTTACACACAGAAACACAGAAACAGCAAATCCTCCATATAACTAATATCATAGGACTAATAGTACTGTTGAGCTCTTTTTACTTGCACACAAATAGCTTGGTCGTCCAGTCCCGTCCCTAGGGGTCCACCACTCTGCAGGGCCCCAACCAAACACACCCCACTCAGCGTTAGGATCTTAATGAAGCATTCCTTATTGGTTTTAGGTGTGTTAGGCCAAGGCGAGAGTGACAACCCACGGGATGGCAGAGCCCCGGGGCCAGGACTGTGCAGCCCAGCAGCTAGTGATTGCCTAAATAGGTACAGTGCATTCAATAAGTATTCAGACCCCTTGACTTTTTCCACATTTTGTCAGGTTACAGCCTTATTCTAAAATGTATTCAATTGTTTTTTGCCCCTCATCAATCTACACACAATACCCGATAATGGCAAAGCAAAACAGGTTTTTAGAAATTTTGCAAATATATTATAAATAAAAAACGTGAATAGAACATTTACATAAGTATTCAGACCCTTTACTCTGTATTTTGTTGAAGCACCTTTAACAGAAATTACAGCCTCGAGTCTTATTGGGTATGACACTTTTAAAATTTTATTTAACCTTTACTTAACCAGGTAGGCAAGTTGAGAACAAGTTCTCATTTACAATTGCGACCTGGCCAAGATAAAGCAAAGCAGTTCGACACAGACAACAACACAGAGTTACACATGGAGTAAAACAAACATACAGTCAATAATACAGTAGAAAAACAAGTCTATATACAATGTGAGCATGTGAGGTGAGATAAGGGAGGTAAAGGCAATAAAAGGCCATGGTGGCAAAGTAAATACAATATAGCAAGTAAAACACTGGAATGGTTGATTTGCAGTGGAAGAATGTGCAAAGTAGAGATATAAATAATGGGGTGCAAAGGAACAAAATAAATAAATACAGTAGGGAAAGAGGTAGTTGTTTGGGCTCAATTATAGATGGGCTATGTACAGGTGCAGTAATATGTGAGCTGCTCTGACAGCTGGTGCTTAAAGCTAGTGAGGGAGATAAGTGGTTCCAGTTTCAGAGATTTTTGTAGTTCGTTCCAGACATTGGCTGCAGAGAACTGGAAGGACAGGCGGCCAAATGAAGAATTGGTTTTGGGGGTGACTAGAGAGATATACCTGCTGGAGCGCGTGCTATAGGTGGGTGCTACTATGGTGAGCAGTGAGCTGAGATAAGGGGGGACTTTACCTATCAGGGTCTTGTAGATGACCTGGAGCCAGTGGGTTTGGCGACGAGTATGAAGCGAGGGCCAGCCAACGAGAGCGTACAGGTCGCAGTGATGGGTAGTATATGGGGCCTTGGTGACAAAACGGATGGCACTGTGATAGACTGCATCCAATTTGTTGAGTAGAGTGTTGGAGGCTATTTTATAAATGACATCGCCGAAGTTTAGGATTGGTAGGATAGTCAGTTTTACGAGGGTATGTTTGGCAGCATGAGTTAAGGATGCTTTGTTGCGAAATAGGAAGCTGATTCTAGATTTAATTTTGATTGTAGATGCTTAATGTGAGACTTGAAGGAGAGTTTACAGTTTAACCAGACACCAGGTATTTGTAGTTGTCCACGTATTCTAAGTCAGAACCATCCAGAGTAGTGATGCTGGACGGGCGGTCAGTTGTGGGCAGTGATCGGTTGAAGAGCATGCATTTAGTTTTACTTGCATTTAAGAGCAGTTGGAGGCCACAGAAGGAGAGTTGTATGGCATTGTATCTCATCTGGAGGTTAGTTAACACAGTGTCCAAAGAATTGCCAGAAGTATACAGAATGGTGTCGTCTGCGTAGAGGTAGATCAGAGAATCACCAGTAGCAAGAGCGACATCATTGATGTATACAGAGAAGAGAGTCGGCCCGAGAATTGAACCCTGTGGCACCCCCATAGAGACTGCCAGAGGTCCGGACAACAGGCCCTCCGATTGACACACTGAACTCTATCAGAGAAGTAGTTGGTGAACCAGGCGAGGCAATCATTTGAGAAACCAAGGCTGTTGAGTCTGTCAATGAGAATGTGGTGATTGACAGAGTCGAAAGCCTTGGCCAGGTCGATGAATACGGCTGCACAGTAATGACTCTTATCGATGGCGGTTATGATATTGTTTAGGACCTTGAGCGTGGCTGAGTTGCACCCATGACCAGCTCTGAAACCAGATTGCATAGCGGAGAAGGTACGGTGAGATTCTAAATGGTTGGTAATCTGTTTGTTAACTTGGCTTTCGAAGACCTTAGAAAGGCAGGGTAGGGTAGATATAGGTCTGTAGCAGTTTGTGTCTAGAGTGTCTCTCCCTTTGAAGAGGGGGATGACTGCGGCAGCTTTCCAATCTTTGGGAATCTCAGACGATATGAAAAAGAGTTTGAACAGGCTAGTGATAGGGGTTGCAACAATTTCGGCAGATAATTTTAGAATGAGAGGGTCCAGATTGTCTAGCCCGGGCTGATTTGTAGGGGTCCAGATTTTGCAGTTCTTTCATAACATCAGCTATCTGGATTTGGGTGAAGGAGAAATGGGGAGGCTTGGGTGAGTTGCTGTGGGGAGTGCAGGGCTGTTGACCGGGGTAGGGGTAGCCAGGTGGAAAGCATGGCCAGCTGTGGAAAAATGCCTTAGAAAAATGGATGGGACCCATGGCTAGGGTCCCCAGGCGGAGGTCGGCGGCGAGGGTTGCCGCTCATAAGAGGCCACGGGGGAGGTTGAGGAGGCGGACAAAAACTGTGGTGAAGTGTGGTCCACGTCCCGCGCCAGAGCCACCATCGCAGACAGACGCCCACCCAGAGCCTCCCCTATTTCAGGTTTTGTGGCCAGAGTCCACACCTTTGGGGGGGTATTGTCACGTTCTGACCTTTATTTCCTTTGTTTTGTCTTTATTTAGTATGGTCAGGGCGTGAGTTGGGGTGGGCAGTCTATGTTTGTTTTTCTATGTTTGGTTTCTGTTTCGGCCTAGTATGGTTCTCAATCAGAGGCAGGTGTTGTTAGTTGTCTCTGATTGAGAATCATACTTAGGTAGCCTGGGTTTCACTGTTGGTTTGTGGGTGTTTGTTTCCGTTTTAGGGTTTGTCGCCACACGGTACTGTTTTGGTTTCTGTTATTCACATCATTGTTTATTGTTTTTGTTCGAGTGTTAATTTTGTCTTTATTAAAATATCGTCATGAACACTTACCACGCTGCATCTTGGTCCGTTCCTTACTCCTCTTCAGACGACGAGGAGATCTGCCGTTACACAAGGTAGGGGTAGTATACAGAAGATCAAGTCCATATTATGGCAAGAACAGCTCAAATAAGCAAAGAGAAACGACAGTCCATCAGTAGATTGACTGACCTTCATGTCTTAATCTGGAAAAGTTCAAGAACTTTGAAAGTTTGTTCTAGAGCAGTCGCAAAAACCATCAAGCGCTATGATGAAACTGGCTCTCATGAGGACAGCAAGGAAAGGCCCAGAGTTACTTCTGCAGCAAAGGATAAATTCATTAGAGTTAACTGCACCTCATAAATAAACGATGATGGTGGAATTACTGCAAAAAAAACACTACTAAAGGACACCAATAAGAAGAAGAGACTTGCTTGGGCCAAGAAATATGAGCAATGGACATACATTAAGACCGGTGGAAATCTGTGCTTTGGTCTGATGAGTCCAAATGTGAGATTTTTGGTTTCAACCGCCGTGTCTTCGTGAGATGCAGTGTAGGTGAACCGATGATACCTACATGTGTGGTTCCCACCGTGAAGCGGAGGAGGAGGTGTGATGGTGTGGAGGTGCTTTTCTGGTGACACTGTCAGTAATTTTTTAGAATTCAAGGCACACTTAACCAGCATGGCTACCACAGCATTCTGCAGCGATACCCCATCCCATCTGGTTTGTGCTTAGTGGGCCTATCATTTGGTTATCATCAGGACAATGACCCAAAACACCTTCAGGCTGTGTAAGGTCTATTTGACCAAGAAGGAGAGTGATGGATTGCTGCATCAGATGACCTGGCCTCCACAATCACCTGACCTCAACCCAATTGAGATGATTTGGGATGAGTTGGACCGCAGAGTGAAGGAAAAGCAGCCAACAAGTGCTCAGCATATGTGGGAACTCCTTCAAGACTGTTGGAAAACCATTACTTATGAAGCTGGTTGAGAGAATGCCAAGAGTGTGCAAAGCTGTCAAGTCAAAGGGTGGCTACTTTGAAGAATCTAAAATATATTTTGATTTGTTTAACACATTTTTGGTAACTGCATCATTCCATATGTGTTACTTCATAGTGTTGATGTCTTCTATAGTAAAAATAAATAAATAAATAAAAACCCTTGCGTGAGTAGGTATGTCCAAACTTTTGACTGGCACTGTAGGTCCTGCATAGCAGGAAGTTTTGTGATGTACTGGGCTGTACACACTACCCTCTGTAGCGCCTTACAGTCGGATGCCGAGCAGTTGCCATACCAGGCGGTGATGCAACTGGTCAGGATTCTCTCGGTGGTGCAGCTGTAGAACTTTTGAGGATCTGGTGACCCATGCCAAATCTTTTCAGTCTCCTGATGGGGAAAAGGTTTTGTCATGCCCTCTTCACGACTGTCTTGGTTTGTTTGAATCATGATAGTTTGTTGGTGATGTGGACTCCAAGGAACTTGAAACTCTCAACCCGCCCCACTGTAGCCCCATTGATGTTAATGGGGGCCTGTTGGACCCTCCTTTTCCTGTAGTCCACGATCAGCTCCTTTGTCTTGCTCACATTGAGGTCCTGGCACCACACTGCAATGTCTCTGACCTCCTCCCTATAGGCTGTCTCATCCTTGTCAGTGATCAGGCCTACCACTGTTGTGTCATCAGCAAACTTAATGATATTGTTGGAGATGTGCTTGGCCACGCGGTCATGGGTGAACAGGGACTAAGCACGCACCCCTTGAGGATCAGAGTGACAGATGTGTTGTTGCCTACCCCTACCACATGGGAGCAGCCGTCAGGAAGTCCAGGATTCAGTTGCAGAGGGGGTGTTTCGTCCCAGGGTCTTTAGCTTAGTGATGAGCTTTGTGGGCACTATTCTGTTGAACGCTGAACTGTAGTCAATGAACAGCAGTCTCACATAGGTGTTCCTTTTGTCCAAGTGGGAAAGGGCAGTGTGGAGTGTGACTGAGATTGCGTACTCTGTGGATCTGTTGGGGCGGTATGCGAATAGAAGTGGGTCTAGGGTTTCTGGGTTGATGGTGTTAATGTGAGCCATGATCAGCCTTTCAAAGCACTTCATGGCTACTGACGTGAGAGCTACGGGGCGGTAGTCATGTAGACAGGTTACCTTCGCTTTCTTGAGCACAGGAACTATGGTGGTCTGCTTGAAACATGTAGGTATTACAGGTTGAAAATGTCAGTGAAGACACTTGCCAGTTGGTCCGCGCATGCTCTGAATACACATCCTGGCAATTCTTCTGGCCCCGCGGCCTTGTGAATGTTGACCTGTTTAGAGGTCTTTAAAGGTCACATCGGCTACGGAGAGCATGATCACACAGTCGTCCAGAACAGCTGGTGTTCTCATGCATGCTTCAATGTTGCTTTCCTCAAAGCGAGAAATAAAAGGTATTTCGCTCGTCTGGTAGGCTCGTGGCTGGGTTTCCCTTTGTAGTCCGTAATAGTTTGCAAGTCCTGCCACATCAGACGAGCGTCAGAGCCGGTGTGGTAGGATTCAATCTTAGTCCTGTATTGACACTTTGCCTGTTTGATGGTTCGTCTGAGGGCATAGCAAGATTGCTTATAAGCATCCGGATTAATGTCCCGCTCCTTGAAAACGGCAGCACTAGTTAGCTCGGTGCGGATGTAGCCTGTAATCCATAGTTTCTGGTTGGGATTTGTACATTACCACTCAAAAGTTTGGGGTCACTTGGAAATGTCCTAGTCTTCGAAAGAAAAGCAACTTTGTTGTCCTTTAAACTAACATCAAATTGATCAGAAATACAGTGTAGACATTGTTAATGTTGTAAATGACTATTGTAGCTGGAAACGGTTGATTTTTAATGGAATATCTACATAGGTGTACAGAGGCCCATTATCAGCAACCATCACTCCTGTGTTCCAATGGCACATTGTGTTAGCTAATCCAAGTTTATTATTTTAAAAGGCTAATTGATCATTAGAAAACCCTTTTGCAATTATGTTAGCACAGCTGAAAACTGTTGTTCTGATTTGAAGAAGCAATAAAACTGGTCTTTAGACTAGTTGAGTGCCTGGAGCATCAGCATTTGTGGGTTCGATTACAGGTGCTTATGAGGGCACAGGGCGAGACCCAGATGCAGACACGGGAGGCAGATGTTTCGAGTCTCTGATATTTATTTTTATCCAATGGGCAGTCAAGAGCATGGTTGTGGACAGGCAAAAGATCATAAACAAGGTCAGAGTCTAGGAGGTACAGAAAGGCAGGCAGGCTCGAGGTCAGGGCAGACAGTATGGTCAGGCAGGCGGGTTCAGAGTCAAGGCAGGCAAGGTTAAAAACCGGGAGGACTAGCAAAAGGGATACGAAACAGCAGGTGCACGGAAAACCACGCTGGTTGACTTGACAAGACAAACTGGCAACAGACAAACAGGGAACACAGGAATAAATACCCAGGGACTAATGGGGGTAACGGGTGACACCTAGGAGGTGGGTGGAGACAATCACAAAGACAGGTGAAACAGATCAGGGTGTGACATTGCTGTGTGCCTTCACTCTGTCTTCCTCCTCCCTGGGCCTGCTGTTTCAACATAGGCAGGGAGACCGATAGGTTATTGGTGCTGTCTCCTGCTTTTCACTCACTCTTTACCCTTTGTAGTGTGTGAAACTACACAATGTCTTGCGGGAACCTGCACAGAGGGAAGCTCCAGAGGAGACGTCTCTTTCTCATGGAGCTGGGCAAGGCATTGGTAAGATCTCAAATCCAGAGCAGGTAACATATCCCATGGACACCAGCTTCTGCAGCCATCGTGAGGAGGATTCAGGAGGAGAAGGCTGGTGCCCCATCCGCCCGACCCACAGAACCAACAACTCCAATAGCGGAAGTAAGTGTGAGTGATGTGTGTCTGACTCTCCTACCTTGACCTGCTGTAATTATATATGTGAGTGAGATGTTAGTAAAATTCCTGATCTAAATGTTTTCATATTGCAGCTGGTAGCAACAAGAAGAAGCGCTAGGCTGTGTGGACCTAAAAAGGACAGGAAGACACAGTACACATGCATCAAGTGCAAGAAATACATTTTCAACACACACACAGTCAATTCTGTCCCCCATGTGGTGTGTAGACCAGCCTTCATTTGTGTTCAATTGGGCTCATTTATTTCCATAAAATCTGTCCTAAATAAACCTCAACAGTGATGAAAACCTTGTTTCATTTATGTTTGTTCAAGATAAGCATGATTTATTCTCCCCATGTATTGATTGTAATTTTTTTTTTTTTACAGAAATCACATTTTATACAAAAAAACAAATAGCGCTTTTATTGATAAATGTGATCTAGCAGAGGTAAATGGCAAATATTAACCATGTATGCCGTTTATATTGCTTTTAATTGATATAAGTCAACATCGCAGTTGAAGTCGGAAGTTTACATACACTTAGGTTGGAGTCAGCTACATCAGTCACCTAAATAGTAGCCAGATTCTGCTATGCTTGCTTTTACAACTCGGTGAAAGAACATAACACATACACACTGAACTATGCTCAACTCTCCTTTACTGGTCTAGCCAGTCTTCCAGAAGCTTTGCCTTCACACAGTCTGTCAGCCCGCTCTGTGGTGTCAGCATAGTCCTAAATCCATAAGGCGGAACACTCCAAATAGCCTACCTGACCGCTCTCAAGGCATCTGCATGGTCCTAAAGCACACGTTAGCCGCTTCTTTGTATCAGACTGCAATGATAAAACCCCCATCCCCAGAGAAAGTTGTCACTGATATGGTGTGTAACCAAGGTACATCATGTGATTGCATGATGTGTAGAAACCTATATTATCTCACCTGCCACCTTGTCTTTCTTATATCCCTTTCACACAGACCAAAATCCCACTAGTTTATTTATAATAGTAATAATTATAATAATTATAATAATAATTTGTTCTTAACTGACTTGCCTAGTTAAATAAAATAAAAATGTATTTAAAAAAAAATTCATACAGACCCAAATACCACTATTTTACCATGCCTGCTTCTTTGTGTTTGCTCTCTGGTATATCTGAAAGGGGTAGGGGGTAAAAAAAACATGGCCATTTAAAATCCACCTAAAGACCTAGTCATGATTCCTACATCTTCACAGACCCTGTAACCAAAATCCAGGTATCGATCTGTGTAAGTGGTTCTCTGCTTTTTTGCAGGTAAATTCATTAACACTTCCATTGTTTAACATCCCTCATTTGAAAATGAAAACAGCGCCCATGGTTTACCAACACCCCCTCCCACACACACACACCCCACACACCCCTCCCACTTTGCCTGTTACTCACTCATATGTATATACAGTACCTGCAAGAAAGTGGTAAATAAGGGGCTGTTGGAGAGGGGGTCATATAAACATTGCCGTAGATTTTTTTACAGGTAATATACCACATCTTCTGTCTAAAATGGGTATTAGGAATCATGAGCATCCATAGGCTTAGCCTCTCTATTTACACAACAAAGGCCTAACTGAGTAAGGGTTTAAGCTTGGCTAATGGGATAAGTTTTGTAGCCTATGTTAATACACAAAAGAGATACTGACACGCTGAGAGGATTTCACGTATATGTATGTCCCTCTTCCGCACATACATTACAAGTCTTCAGTAGTGAATGTGTCAGATGAAGGATACAATTCGTTTGTCCCGTATTGTAGTCTCGGCCATGGTAGTCCCGGGTGATGTGGAGGTAAACCCAGGTAGTCCCGGGTGATGTGGAGGTAAACCCAGGCCCTGCATGTCCCCAGGCACCCTCATTTGTTGACTTCTGTGATCGAAACAGCCTTGGTTTCATGCATGTCAACATCAGAAGCCTCCTCCCTAAGTTTGTTTTACTCACTGCTTTAGCACACTCTGCCAACCCTGATGTCCTTGCCGTGTCTGAATTCTGGCTTAGGAAGGCCACCAAAAATTCTGAGATTTCCATACCCAACTATAACATCTTCCGTCAAGATAGAACTTCCAAAGGGGGCGGAGTTGCAGTCTACTGCAGAGATAGTCTGCAAAGTAATGTCATACTTTCCAGGTCCATAGCCAAACAGTTCGAACTACTAATTAAAAAAATTACTCTCTCCAGAAATAAGTCTCTCACTGTTGCCGCCTGCTACCGAACCCCCTCAACTCCCAGCTGTGCCCTGGACACCATGTGTGAATTGATCGCCCCCCATTTAGCTTCAGAGTTTGTTTTGTGACATAAACTGGGATGTGCTTAACACCCCGGCAGTACTACAATCTAAGCTAGATGCCCTCAATCTCACACAAATCATCAAGGAACCCACCAGGTACAACCCTAAATCTGTAAACAAGGGCACCCTCATAGATGTTATCCTGACCAACTGGCCCTCCAAATACACCTCCCGCTGTCTTCAATCAGGATCTCAGTGATCACTGCCTCATTGCCTGTATCCGCTACGGGTCCGCAGTCAAACGACCACCCCTCATCACTGTCAAACGCTCCCTAATACACTTCTGCGAGCATTCCTTTCTAATCGACCTGGCCCGGGTATCCTGGAAGGATATCGACCTCATCCCGTCAGTTGAGGATGCCTGGTCATTCTTTAAAAGTAACTTCCTCACCATAAGCACGCTCCGTTCAAAAAATGCAGAACTAAGAACAGATATAGCCCTTTGTTCACTCCAGACCTGACTGCCCTCGACCAGCACAAAAACATCCTGTGGCGGACTGCAATAGCATTGAATAGTCCCCGCGATATGCAACTGTTCAGGGAAGTCAGGAACCAATACACGCAGTCAGTCAGGAAAGCAAAGGCCAGCTTATTCAAGCAGAAATTTGCATCCTGTAGCTCTAACTCCAAAAAGTTCTGGGACACTGTAAAGTCCATGGAGAACAAGAGCACCTCCTCCCAGCTGCCCACTGCACTGAGGCCAAAATCCAGATAGCAGATGTTCTGAAAGAGCTGCAAAACCTGGACCTGTACAAATCAGCTGGTCTTGACAATCTGGACCCTCTATTTCTGAAACTATCCGCCGCCATTGTCGCAACCCCTATTACCAGCCTGTTCAACCTCTCTTTCATATCATCTGAGATCCCCAAGGATTGGAAAGCTGCCGCAGTCATCCCCCTCTTCAAAGGGGGAGGCACCCTGGACCCAAACTGTTACAGAAATATATCCATCCTGCCCTGCCTATCTAAGGTCTTCGAAAACCTAGTCAACAAACAGATCACTGACCATCTCGAATCCCACCGTACCTTCTCCGCTGTGCAATCTGGTTTCCGAGACGGTCATGGGTGCACCTCAGTCACGCTCAAGGTACTAAACGATATCATAACCGCCATCGATAAAAGACAGTACTGTGCAGCCGTCTTCATCGACCTGGCCAAGGCTTTCGACTCTGTCAATCACCATATTCTTATTGACAGACTCAGTAGCCTCGGTTTTTCTAATGACTGCCTTGCCTGGTTCACCAACTACTTTGCAGACAGAGTTCAGTGTGTCAAATCGGAGGGCATGTTGTCTGGTCCCCTGGCAGTCTCTATGGGGGTGCCACAGGGTTCAATTCCCGTGCCGAATCTTTTCTCTTTATACATCAAGGATGTTGCTCTTGCTGTGGGCGATTCCATGATCCACCTCTACGCAGACGACACCATTTTGTATACTTCTGGCCCTTCCTTGGACACTGTGCTAACTAACCTCCAAACAAGCTTCAATGCCATACAACACTCCTTCCGTGGCCTCCAACTGCTCTTAAACGCTAGTAAAACCAAATGCATGCTTTTTAACCATTCGCTGCCTGCACCCGCACGTCCGACTAGCATCACCACCCTGGATGGTTCCGACCTAGAATATGTGGACATCTATAAGTAGCTCGGTGTCTGGCTGTAAACTCTCCTTCCAGACTCATATCAAACATCTCCAATCTAAAATCAAATCTAGAGTCGGCTTTCTATTCCGCAACAAAGCCTCATTCACTCACGCCGCCAAACTCCGCCTTATCTCAGTTCATTGGTCACGATGGCGACACCCACCCGTAGCACGTGCTCCAGCAGGTGTATCTCACTGATCATCCCTAAAGCCAACACCTCATTTGGCCGCCTTTCCTTCCAGTTCTCTACTGCCTGTGACTGGAACGAATTGCAAAAATCGCTGAAGTTGGAGACTTTTATCTCCCTCACCAACTTTAAACATATGCTATTTTAGCAGCTAACCGATCACTGCAGCTGTACATCGTCCATCGGTAAATAGCCCACCCAATTTACCTACCTCATCCCCATACTGTTTTTATTTATTTACTTTTCTGCTCTTTTGCACACCAGTATATCTACCTGCACATGACCATCTGATCATTTATTACTCCAGTATTAATCTAATTGTAATTATTCGCCTACCTCCTCATGCCTTTTGCACACAATGTATATAGACTATTTTTCCCCCAATTTTTTTCTACTGTGTTATTGACTTGTTTATTGTTTACTCCATGTGTAACTCTGTGTTGTTGTCTGTTCACACTGCTATGCTTTATCTTGGCCAGGTCGCAGTTGTAAATGAGAACTTGTTTTCAACTAGCCTACCTGGTTAAATAAAGGTGAAAAAAATAAAAAAATAAAAAAAATAATTAATGTGCTCTCTGTCACCTGGAGTTGCAGGGCAAATGGTCCAGGAACACAAGAAAAGCACAAAGGACAACACCCATGGACTAATAGTCAGCCCTTCCCCCTCTGAGGGGCCAAAATGTATCTCTCTGTTACAGTGTCCAGAGGACTGACTATTGCATGTTTGATATAATAATGCTATAGTATCCATGTTTGGTATATATCTGAAACGTGTTCACTAAGAATAACTCTGATGCTTCCTATATGTATGTATGATCTCTGTGGTAAATTGTATTTGTACAGGGTGAACTCTGAATTACTCTATGCAAAGTGTATTATTGTCCTCTTAGGAATTCTGTATTACATACATTGGTCTCATCCCCCACACAAGCCTTTAAATGCTGTGACACACTGCGGAGATTAGGCCTTGGTGGTCAGGTTACTGTAAACTTGGTATTGTTTGATTGGTCAATGGTTGTTGGTTTTGGGTTGAGAAGGTTACACCTTCAAATGCTATAAATTAAATTAAATTGCTTTGTTCTCTCTCTTACTCTGTATCCAGTCCATGGAGGAAGGTTGTATGATCAATTCTCATTTCCTAGGCTTCTAGGCCTCTGGCCTAATAGGCATCTCTTTGTTCATGCTTTGTCTTGTAAGTTAACGTTAGGATATATATGCCTATAAATATGCTTTGTTAATGTCAGTATTGACTTGTAACTTGAGCTTTATGCCTTGTATGTGAATCCATTCATTGTACAATGCAAATTAATTATCTACCTTTGATATAGACAATTCTCAGACCAATTATTGCTAGTCAACGTCAACTCATTGCCTAATGCTTGTATATTTCTATCTATCTTAAGATATTTCATATAATGGGCTAATTGCATAGACTTATTATGGTATGCATGTGAGGTATTTATAATGTAATATATTTATAAAATATGAACCTACTACAATATGACTGAGTGGCAGGTGCCACTTTCAGGTAGTTCCACTTCAGTGTTCTCAGGACCACTGAGGAAGGATCTAGACTAGCTGTTCAGGCCTGTGGCAAAAATGCACCTGGTACATTGTGCAGAACAAGTGCACTGAAAGGTCTTAAACACTATTATATGAGGTCAAGAAGACCACCACATGTTGTCATTGCTTATCTACAAGTGGAGTACCACTTTTTATTATTGGTCCCTTGACCATTGCCTGTTGCACAGACAAAATAATAATGGGAACAAGGTCCTCCAAGGTGTTGGTAGAACTGTGGCAGTCCTCATTGGTCAATACCAAACCCAGCCTCCAGATTAACTCAGTGAATGGGCCTGGCCAGGAGAACTCAGTTTGCTTTCTATTCCTGAGTCTGGAATTTACAGATGTCGGATCTTAATTTGACCCATTTCGTCTCATGGGGGAAAATAATCATGCAGCAGGAGGATTTGAATGAATATTGAATATTTAGAATTGCCACCAGGGGGCAGCTGGAAGCAATGTTCTTAGGATATGAAATAACTTAGACTGCAGGTCCATTGTGCATCAGTTCAAGTAGCTTATATAGGCTACTCATGTGAATTATTAGGTGGATTATAATATATTATATATTTGCATATTTGTAGGGGGTAGATGTATTTTTTATTTTACTTTTATTTTAGATAAATGTTTTTATTATATATTCAAGGCAAGCAATAGAACAAATACATTATTGGTTGACTCAGTGCCTATATAATCTAGCAGTTAAACATTAAACACATATGCCATAGTCATCTTGTTCGAATCTTGCCCACTGCCCTTAGAATTTTTGGAGGAACTAGTACTTTTCTAGTAACACTCTGTGGGCTGTACTTGTACTCTTACTCAAGTCATTTCTGGATGTAGTGACTTACTTTTTGCTCCGTTACATTTTACCAAATCACTTCAGTTACATAGATTTACAGTGCCTTCAGACAGTATGCACACCACTCGACTTTTTCACATTTTGTTGTGTTACAGTCTGAATTTAAAATTGATAACATTTTAGATTTTGTGTCACTGATCTACATACCACATAATGTCAAAGTGGAATTATGTTTTTAGAAATGTTTACAAAAACATGAAAAGCTGCAATTACTCAACCCTATTGTTATGGCAAGTCTACATAAGTTCAGGAGAAAAATGTGCTTATCAAGCCACATAATAAGTTGCATGGACTAACTTTGTGTGCAATAATAGTTTAACATGATTTGTAAATGACTACCCCATCTCTGTACCCCACACATACAATTACATGTAAGGTCCCGCAGTCGAGCAGGGAATTTCAAGCACAGATTCAACCACAAAGACCAGGGAGGTTTTCCAATGGTTCTCAAAGAAAGCCACTTATTGGTAGATGGGTAAAAAAAGCAGACATTGAATATCGCTTTGAGCGAAGGTGGTGAAGTACACCCTGTCATTACAAAGATACAGGCACCCTCCTATTTCAGTTGCCAGAGAGGAAGGAAACCGCTCAGGGATTTCACCATGAGGCCAATGGCTTTTTAATGGCTGAGATAGGAGAAAACTGAGGATGGATCAACAACATTGTAGTTACTCCACAATACTAACATAAATTACAGAGTGAAAAGAAGGAAGCCTGTACACAATAAAGATATTCCAAAACATGCATCTTGTTTGCAATAAGGCACTAAAGTAATACTGCAAAAAATGTGGCAAAGAAATGAACTTTTTGTCCTGAATACAAAGCGATATGTTTGGGGCAAATGTAACACAACACATAACTGAGTACCACTCTTCAAATTTTTTCAAGCATGGTGGTGGCAGCATCATGTTATGGGTATGCTTGCTATCGGCAAGGACTAGGAATTTTGGAGGGATAAGAAGAAACGTAGTAGAAGGAAAATTCTAGAGGAAAGCTTGATTCAGTGAGATTTCCAACAGACACTGGGAGACAAATGAACCTTTCAGCAGGACAGTGACCAAAAAAAAGGCCAAATATACACTGTAGTGTAAAATGACATTCAAAGTTAATGAGTGGCCTAGGTACAGCTTGTACGGCTTGAAAATCTATGGCAAGACTTGAAAATGGCTGTCGAGCATTGATCAACAACCAACTTACAGAGCTTCAAGAATTATTTAAAGAATAATGGGCAAATATTGTACAATCCAGACTTACCCAAAAAGATTCACAGCTGTAAATGCTGCCAAAGGTGATTCAAACATTTAAAGACTCAGGGGGTTGAATACTTATCTAATCAATATATATTTGTGTTTTATTTTCCATTATATATAGTATATCTTTTTTTATTCTTCTGAAGGCTCTGTATATTATTATATTATATCATTACAAGGTTTAGTTGACGTTTAGGGTTTAGTGAATGATTTGTCCCAAAGACAATGCTTTTCATTTTGTAAATATTTAGGAGGGGGGGGGGGTGTTAGAATACCATTTTGGTATTTTGTATATAGTTATTCCATTCAAAATGTATAACTTCACCAATTTAGCCACTTGGGTACATTTGGGCTACTTATGTGGGACACCTGGGTGACTTCATGATAAATGTCATGTAGCACACTCATTTTGGAAGTTATCACTCTGAAACTTTGCACAAGGACTGTTGCCCTCTTATGTTTTTCACTGAAATTGTCCCCATCATCCTATCTGAATGTTTGTTTTGTCTTGTTCATTTTAAAGATGATGATACAACAATAAAAAAGAAAAAACGTATGTTTTTTTTCATTGTATTATCTAAACCAGATCTATTGTGTTATATTCTCCTACATTCAATTCACATTTACACAAACTTCAGAGTATTTTCTTTCAAATGAAATCAAGAATATGCATATCCTTGGTTCTGAGCCTGATCTACAGGCCGTTAGATTTGTGTATGTCTTCAGGCGGAAATTGAAAAAAGTAGGGGGGTATCTGTAAGAGGATTTATTAACGGGATCAGTGTCCCCCCCACGGACGGCTGAGCTAACGTGCACTAATGTTATTAGCATGAGGTTGTAAGTAACAACAACATTTCCCAGGACATAGACATATCCGATATGGGCAGAAAGCTTAAATTCTTGTTAATCTAACTGCACTATTATAGTGAAATAATACCATGATATTGTTTGAGGAGAGTGCATAGTTATGAACTTAAGTGTATTAATAAAACAATTAGCCACATTTGGGCAGACTTGATACAACATTTTGAACAGAAATACAATGGTACATTGGAGCAGTCTAAAACTTTGCACATTCACTGCTACCATTTAGTGGGCAAAATCTAAATTGCGCCCAAACTGGAATAATACATTGTGGGCTTTCTATTGCATTTCAAAGATGATGGAACAAAAATAAATAAAAAACCTAGTTTGTTTCTTTGTCTTATCTATTACCAGATCTAATGTGTTATTCTCCTACATTAACTTCACATTTCCACAGACTTCAAAGTGTTTCCTTTCAAATGGTATCACGAAGTGGTATCACTTTGCTTCAGGTCCTGAGCTACAGGCAGTTAGATTTATGTATGTCAGTTTAGGCAAAAATGGAAAAAAGTGTCCGATCCTTTTAAGGTTGCAGTGACACATCCTGAGCGGAAACCAGATTGCATACCAGGGAGAATACTATGGACATCAAGAAAGCCAAGTCAGTTGATTATTGACATGTTTTTCCAACACTTTTGATAAACAGGGCAAAATAGAAATTGGCCTATAACATTTAGGATCTTCCCTTTTAAATATACAACGCGTGTGGCTGCCTTCCAAGCAATAGGAACCTACCCAGAGAGGAGAAACAGGTTGAAAAGTTCAGAGATAGGCTTGGCGATGATAGGGGCAGCAACCTTAAAGAAGAAAGGGTCTAAAACATCTGACCCAGATGTTTTTTTTATGGTCAATGTTAAGGAGCTCCTTTAGCACCTCAGACTCAGTGACCGCCTGCAGGTAGAAACTTTGTAGCGGAGCAGGGGGAAAAGAGGGAGGAGCATCAGGGCTAGTCGCAATAGAAGGGGGGTGGGCAATGAGGAAATGTTGGGCGTAACTATGCCTGTGTAAAATGTAATTATGTTTCACTGTGTAAATAGTTCTCATGGGCACACAAATCATGTATCGAATACTTCTAACAAAAGGTCAACTATAGGCCTGCTGTCATTAAGGTATTGTTGTTAGATGGATTGGAAGTGCGTTGCTGTCTAGCTGTAGGCTAGTTGTCTAGTTATGTTGTCGACCATCATCAGTCGATCTAGGAAAGAAAACAAATATATATAGAAAATATTAAGCTAAATAAATGGTCTACTTCTTTTGACCATGGATGGCATGGAGAACACCAATACCTGCAAGCACCTGAAACAAAAAGCATTTAGGGGAGCTAGCGTATCATTCAGGGGAGCTGAGCCCCTCCCCTGACTCCCGTAATTCGCAACATGGTCCCTAACCCCTAGCCTAGCGTTAGCCACCTAGCCTGGAATTTGTAACATATCACATGCTTTGCAATTTCATAACATATTGCACATTTTGCAAATTCGGAACATATTGTATGTTTTGCAAATTTGTAACTTCTTACGAATTGTAATTCGAGACATATCATATGAATTGGATCATGGACATCCACAAATTAATACATACCATACAAAACATAACATAAGATATCATGCTAAATGGAGTATCTCTGATATATGTACAGAATAATATGAAATGCTCTGAGACCAGGTTGGTATAAGACAAGTCAACATTTCAGACACACCTATCTTTTCAGCTTAAATTTTACAGTCTCCTTTTCCCCTCCTGTATCACCTGATTTACTTAACAAATGATACGTCTCAATAGGTGGTCCAGGTATCCTCATGACTTCGGGGGGGGGGGGGGCTTTCCCCCTTTGTTCTCTATTGCTCCTCTATAGTTCCTGCAAGCAAGGGGGGTTCAACTGCTTGAATGGCCTTCTCCATGAACTTTGCACTTATTAACATACAGTGCATTCGGAAAGTATTCAGACCCCTTGACTTTTTCCACATTTTGTTAAGTTACAGCCTTATTCTAAAATTGATTCAATTGTCCACCCCCCCTCATCAATCTACAAACAATACCCCATAATAACAAAGTTTTTTTTAAATCTAAATGTTTGCTTCTTTAGAAATGTAGAAAAAAATGAAATATCAAATTTACATGAGTATTCAGACCCTTTACTCAGTACTTAGTTGATGCGCCTTTGGCCGCGACTACAGCCTCAAGTCTTGACACACCTGTATTTGGGAAATTCTTCCATTCTTCTCTGCACATCCTCTCATGCTCTGTCAGGTTGGATGTGGAGCATTGCTGCACAGCTATTTTCAGGTCTCTCCAGAGATGTTCGATCGGGTTCAAGTCTGGGCTCTGGCTGGGCCACTCAAGGACATTCAGAGACTTGTCCTGAAGCCACTCCTGCATTTCTTTGGCTGTGTGCTATGGGTCATTGTCCTGTTAGAAGGTGAACCTTCACCCAGTCTGAGGTCCTGAGCGCTCTGGAGCAGGTTTTCATCAAGGATCTCTCTGTACTTTGCTCCATTCATCTTTCCCTCAGTCCTGACTAGTCCCCCACTCCCTGCCACTGAAAAACATCCCCACAGCATGATGCTGCCACCGCCATGCTTCACCGTAGGGATGGTGACAGGTTTCCTCCAGATGTGACGCTTGGCATTCAAGCCAAAGAGTTCAATCTTGGTTTCATCAGACCAGATAATCTTGTTTCTCATGGTCTGAGAGTCCTTTAGGTGCCTTTTGGCAAACTCCAAGCAGGCTGTCATGTGCCTTTTACTGAGGAGTTGCTTCCGTCTGGCCACTCTACCATAAAGGCCTCATTGGTGGAGTGCTGCAGAGATGGTTGTCCTTCTGGAAGGTTCTCCCATCTCCACAGAGGAACTCTGGAACTCTGTCAGAGTGACCATTGGTTTCTTGGTCATCTCCCTGACCAAGGCCCTTCTCCCCCAATTGCTCAGTTTGGCCGGGTGGACAGCTCTAGGAAGAGTCTTGGTGGTTCCAAACTTCTTCCATTTAAGAATGATGGAGGTCACGGTGTTCTTGGGGACCTTTAATGCTGCACACATTTTTTGGTACCCTTCCCCAGATCTGCGCCTTGACACAATCCTGTCTTGGAGCTCTACGGATAATGCCTTCGACTTCATGGCTTGGTTTTTGCTCTGACATGCACTGTCAACTTTGGGAACTCATATAGACAGGTGTGTGCCTTTCCAAATCACGTCCAATCAATTGAATTTACCACAGGTGGACTCCAATTAAGTTGTAGATACATCTTAAGTATGATGAATGGAAACAGGATGCACCTGAGCTCAATTTAGAGTCTCATAGCAAAGGGTCTGAATACTTACGTAAATAAGCTATTTCGTTTTTTTCTTTTTAATAAATTTGCAAAAATCATTAAAAACCTACTTTGGGTTTTTCATGATGGCTTATTGTGTGTAGATTTAATCAATGTTTGAATAAGGCTGTAACAACAAAAATGTGGAAAAAGTGAAGGGGTCTGAATACTTTCTGAATGCACTGTATATCTGATATAGCTAGCTTGTTTTTGTTCTAGTGCAATGTCCATTAAATGTTACAGCCACAACATCAACATGATCATTCATCTGCAGACCAGCAAGGAGGAGAAATGCCTGCTTTGGGTGAGATAGCTAGAACAACATCAACTAGTATGAGGATTCTGTGTTATGCACTATAGCCCGTTACCATATATGTGATTGAATATTATCTGCTGTTGGCTTGTGTGGATGTATGTATGTGTTCTGCAACATAGCTGACTTGAAACATTGATAACAGTTTGAGGGCAATGGGCCTTTCTCATGATGGAAAAATACAGAGTAGCATGAAGACAGGAACTGTGCAATGAGTTGGGGAGGCACATTCAGAGCGTGGTGTTGCGAGAACAAGAGGTCTTTTGTTAGATAACAGGAGCCAGGTGCGAGATAACGGTATCGAGCATGAGCGCATGGATGTTCTTCACAGCAACAGTTGCATCTATCAACTGAAGCGCTTAGGGGGTTGGGACCAGCCTCTGCGCCAACAATCAACGATAGGCTGGGTGAGTCTAAACCACGCCCAGTCTCTACTCTGACAGGCCGGCTCGGAAGTGGAACTATTACTGTCAGAGTATATTTATAATATATTTGTCAGGAACAAGTCAGTTCTCTGTTTTGCCCTGCGAGGTGGGACAGAGAGCCCGTATATACGAAAATTGCATTTACCACTTATTGCTTAGCTAATAAAAAATACATAGTGTACAATCGGTGACTCAGTGCCATATTTATCCCGATACCAGATGCGAATTGACACAACTCTAATACTAGTTAGCTACAGTATCAGATAGACAGTTTCTAGGAAAAGCATGGACAGAGCTAGCAGGAAAATTACGTTTTGATTTACAGAAGAAGATTCACCAGTCGCAAAATCTTATTAGATTTGTTCACATATCAAGTTCCATGTTTGCAAGTGTAGTTGCATTTATTCTCAAAATAAGTTACATATTTGCAAATATTTTTTGCAACTACTAAACTAATTATACAGACGCAACTCATATTTTACATGTGCAAATCATACTTTACATGCTTGTGTACTGATAACATTATCTTACCTTCATAATCATGTCTAAATTTAGACATTCCATGTAATGTAAGCGATAACGGTGAGTTGAACTCCACTTAATTATTGTTTTGTGTCACATTCATTTATTTTCTTTTGCGTGTTCCATATTTCTTTAGCCAGCCACAGAGTCGGGGGCGAAATGTTCTGTTCATTTGTTGAGGACCAACAGCTTGTGTTGAATAGTTTATAAAAGGGGTTGAACTGACTGAATAAAGTGAATCTCCTATACCCTTTTGCTATTCATAAACCAATCAAACAACGTAGTTATATGTCCATGGTATTGCATCAGGACACGTAAACTAAAGGTCTTCTTTGTATTTTCCTAGGATTCAAAGCCCATGTCGAGACTTGCAAGTGACCGCTAAAGTGACTCGTCAGTGTAGCCTATTGATAGGTTGTTCGCAAACGAACATCTCTTTTTGAACGGATCGCATCGGTGAGAGAGCCGTTCATTTGGCTCTCTAATTTTCATACTGGTAGGCTACTACTGCTTTTTGGCGATTAGCTGCATTCGATGAAAATGTTGAATCCTCACTGCAGGAACAATAGGTAGTGAAGAGGGCCTCATTCTGGTCCAAAATGTGATAAACAGGTTGAAGGTTATAAAAGCTAATGTTGTAATACTTATAAGATATGATTAAATATGCAATTTCCTGCAATTCTATATTGTTTCTCAACAGGGAATAGATGTTTTCTTGTTTTCTTTCTTCACCCACAGTGATTTATTGACAGGTCTTAAACCCTACCAACTCTGACTCACAAATATCCTGCCCCCTTCCCTGACAATCCCACCTACAGTGATTGATTGAGAGGCCAAACTGTTAGAGATAATTCACTCAATTTACAAAATGACACATTGGTTTCCTTAGCTTAAGTGTCCACAGCAGCGGAGCCAAATACATAATTTGAAGAACAATCATCATAGTGGCAATTCATATCTTTCAGAAAAACTGTAAATATGTGTCACGCTCTAACCATAGAGAGCCCCCTGGGTACTCTATGGTGTATAGGTCAGAGTGTGACTAGAGGGGTCTAGCTTTTCTATTTCTATGTTGGTATTTGTATGATTATTGTTGTCTCTAATTGGGGATCACACTTAAGTTGCCCATTGTTCCCACCTATGTTGTGGGATATTATTTTCAGTTAGTGCCTTAGTGTGCTCTGTACTGGACGTTAGTTTATTCTTTGTTGTTTTTGTTAAGTTTCACTTTGTAATAAAGTATGTGGAACTATACGCACGCTGCACCTTGGTCCGCTCCTTTCGACAAACGTGACAGAATATCCCACCAAACAAGGACCAAGCAGCGTGCCAGGGAGGAAACAGTGAGTTGGACTTTGGAGGAGATTATGGGCGGACACGAGACCCTTCCTTGGCGGGAGTCGCAAAGGAGTATAGGGGAACAGCGACGACGTCGGGTTCCGCGGCCACAGAAACCCCAAGATTTCTTTGGGGGTGGCACAAGGGGCGGTCAGCTGAGCAGAGGTGTGTGCCAGAGACCGTCTGGCAGACGATTGAGGAGTTTAATGAGGGATACCGGAGAGAGGTGTTGGCGAGGAGTATGCTGCAGCGTAGGCATGCTGAAGAGTGTGTCATCAGTCCGGTGCCATCTGTGCCGGCTCCACGCACCAGGTGTCCAGTGCGCCTCCCCAGCCCGGTACATTCTGTGTCAGTTCTTTGCATTCGCCCTGAAGAACGTGTCTTCAGTCCGCTGCCACAGAAACCCCAAGATATTTTTTGGGGTGGCACAAGGTGCTGTCGGTCTAGCCGCGGAGAGAGCCAGAGACTGTCGGGGAGTTGATGGAGCAGTTGGAGGAGAGAGAACGGAGAGAGATGTTAGTTAGGTGTATTCTGAACGGCACTTGCCCTGAAGAGCGTGTCATCAGTCTGGTGCCACCTGTGCCCGGCTCCACACACCAGGCCTCCAATGCGCCTCCCCAGCCCGGTACGTCCTGTGCCAGCTCCCCGCACTCGCTCTGAAGAGCTTGTCATCAGGCTCCACACACCAGGCCTCCAGTGCGCCTCCCCAGCCCGGTACGTTCTGTGCCAGCTCCCCGCACTCGCTCTGAAGAGCTTGTCATCAGGCTCCACACACCAGGCCTCCAATGCGCCTCCCCAGCCCGGTACGTCCTGTGCCAGCTCCCCGCACTCGCTCTGAAGAGCTTGTCATCAGGCTCCACACACCAGGCCTCCAGTGCGCCTCCCCAGCCCGGTACGTTCTGTGCCGGCTCCCCGCACTCGTCCACCAGTGTGAGTGTACAGTCCGGAGTCTCCAGCGACGGTCTACAGCCCGGAACCTCCAGCGACGGTTCACAGTCCAGAGCTTCCAGCGACGGTTCACAGTCCAGAGCTTCCAGCGACGGTTCACGGTCCGGAGCTTCCAGGGACGGTCCACGGCCCGGAGCTTCCAGGGACGGTCCACGGCCCGGAGCTTCCTGCGCAGGTGCCCAGTCCAGGCACGGCGTCCAGTCCCGCTCCATGGCCGGAGCCTTCCTCTGCTTCGATGCTCAGTCCAGGCACGGCGTTCAGCCCGGCTTCAGGGCCAGATCCGCGGTCTGAGTGGGGGCTACGTCCCGCACCGGAGCCGCCACCAACGCTAGTTGCCCACTCTAACCCTCCCCATCTAGGTTCAGGTTTTTGCAGTCGGAGTCCGCAACTTTGGGGGGGAGGGGGGAGTACTGTCACACCCTAACCAGAGAGAGCCCTCTGGGTTCTCTATGGTGTATAGGTCAGAGCATGACTGAGGGGTTTCTAAAGTTTCTATTTCTATATTGGTATTGGTATGGTTTCCAATTAGAGGTAGCTGATTATCATTGTCTCTAATTGGGGATCATACTTAAGTTGCCCATTGTTCCCACCTATGTTGTGGGATATTATTTTCAGTTAGTGTCTAAGTGCGCCCTGTACTGGACGTTCATTTATTCCTTTTTGTTAAGTATCACTTTGTAATAAAATATGTGGAACAATACACACGCTGCGCCTTGGTCCGCTCCTTTCGATGAACATGACAATATGAATTGAATCTCAAGAGATGACCGGTTTAATGTTAAAGGTTATCTTACTTAGAAAATAATCCTTATCGCCTAGGCGATATCCAAACTTCACAGGCCAGTACTTCCTGGCTGACTACTTTTTCTTCTTGGCTGGCCACTAAATATACTGTGCTGGGCTCTACTGTACTGTGCTGTCCAAACTTGTGAAGCATAGATATCTATGATTGATTCAGATTTGGTCCAGTCTGGAATGAATCTAAACCAATCATAGATGTCTATGTTTGGGCCAAATCTGATCCAATTATAGATGTCGGTGTTTGGTCGTTTGGACGTTGAAATCAATGCCAGAGCCCACATGGACATTGGTGTCGGACGGCGCTCACTGGGAATACACATTTCCCAAAAAAGACACAATAAATAAATTATTATTATTCATGACCTGAGTGCAAACCCATTCTGTTCTGATCCACAGCTGCATGCTGGATAGCCAAAATAACCCTGGTGGCTGTTTCTCACCCCCAGAACTGATTGTGCCCTCCGCTTCTCCCTCAGCGCCTTCCAGTTTACCTCTCTAACCCAGACACACCGGTGAGCATGGAAAGAGAAATTCATTGAATTTCAATCACTCTCTGGACTTTTCTGTTGCATATATGCAATAGACAGTGTTCTTTATTGTAAAGAATAAAGCAAATTGCAGCCTTTGACCAATAAAATAATTGACATGAATTGGTCAATTTCTTGTATCAAAGGTAATCTTTAAATCTCCTCTTGGTCTTCCTTCTCTGCATGTGACATCAGAGGACCCCGGCCCCATGCACAACTCATGCACCTACCGAGCGAACGGGTATGCTGACAAGGTAAATGTTGCACTCTAGGAAATGTACAGTCTACCCTTTACATCCGTACACACCTTCCATGTACTAACACTTGCCTGTTCTTACTAGCACTGCCTTTGGTGATGGCTGCTTTATTGAGGGACGTTTTACTTACTATGACTGTGAGATGTGGTTGTCTCACCTATAAACCTTAAGATGAATGCACTAACTGTAAGTCGCTCTGGATGAGTGTCTGCTAAATTCCGAAAATGTAAATGTAAGGCTCTGACTCCCGTATGTGGAGATCTCTCATGGAAGAGGATTCCATGTGACTGCTGTGACTCTGTCACGTGTGCTCCCTCTCCGGCCTCTAGGTCACCTGGCTGCTCTTTAGGGCGCACACCCGTCACCAGCGTTACGCGCATAATGACACTCACCTGGCCTCCGTCACCTCTTTGATTACCTGCCCTTTATATGTCACTCCTTTTGGTTTCTTCCCCAGTCGTCATTGTTGCTGTTTCATGTCGATGTGCTGTTCATTTTTCTTGTTGTGTTTGTTTATTTATTAAATGTATTCACTCCCTGAACTTGCTTCCCGTCTCTCAGCGTACATCGTTACAGACTCCAATTGTGTGACGTCCAAACCCAAAAGAGCTATTATGGATGGTGAGTGACTGTCAACCTAACAACCCATAATCACACTGCCTCTGTTTGATTTGGGTAAACAGCACTGACATGTCCCTTGTGCTCAAATAGGCCATGGGACTAAGTGATTTGTAGGGAGTAGTGATGATAAGACCTCCTGTGGTGATAACACCTCTAACCTTGTTTATTTCCATATCCTTTAGGTTTTGCCAGCATTGGGCCTCTGCTGCTCTCAGATCAGCTATCCACACCAAAGGGTGGTTTCCTACCAGTCAGTCCCTCACTGGTCAATGACGATGATGAAGATGCTGTCTGGTGTGACATCAAAATGGATGGGAAGATGGATAAGTGTGACAACCCAGAGGATATACTGGAACCTTTGATGTGGAGAAGTATCGTGATAAGGAAGAGCTGTTCTACACTCGTTCCATGGAAAAATAACAACATGTAGAGGAGGATGAAGCCGTGCCCTTAGAGGGTGAGGAGTCAGACGTGGTTCAGATGGTATTTAGAAAGGGGAAGATATGAGGGTACACATGGGTCGGGTATGAGGGATTTAGAGTTGATAAGGGGAGAAGGTCAGGGTTTAGAGCTGAGGAGGGGGTAGAGTTTAAAGAGAGAGGGAGGGATCAGTGTTGATAGAGGAGGAGGGCTCTAGTGTGAGGGAATGAAGAGACCTCATCCTTGGGATCAGGGATGGGGAAGAAGTCCGTATCACAGGAAGAGGTGCTTTCACAGTCCATGAAGGAATAGGGATTTTGGGTGGGCGAGGAGCAGCTACTGGATAAGGGGAAGGAAGGAAGAGAGCAGGCTGTGGGGAGATCTTGGCTGATTATGCATGGCCTGCTTGGCCAAACACGACTCCAACACCATCATTAAGTTTGCTGACGACACAACAGTGGTAAGCCTGATCACCGGCAACGATGAGACCCATATAGGGAGGAGGTCAGAGAACTGGCAGTGTGGTCCAGGACAACAGCTTCTTCCTCAATGTGAGCAAGACAAAGGAGCTTATCATGGACTTCAGGAAAAGGCAGGCCGAAAAGGCCCCCATTAACATCGATGGGGCTGTAGTGGTCGGGTCAAAACGAAATATCATGGTCCAAACACACCAAGACAGTTGTGAAGAGGGCACAACAAAACCTTTTCCACCTCAGGAGACTCAAAAGATTTGGCACGGGTCCCCATATACTCAAAAAGTTCTACAGCTGCACCATCAAGAGCATCCTGTTGCATCACTGCCTGGTATTGCAACTGCTCGGCATCTGACCGTAAGGCACTACAGAGGGTAGTGCGTACGTCCCAGTACATCACTGGGGCCAAGCTTCCTGACATCCAGGACCTATATAATAAGGTGGTGTCAGAGGAAAGCTCGTAAAATTGTCAGAGACTCCAGTCACCCAAGTCATAGACTGGTTTCTTTGCTACCACACGGCAAGCGGTACCGGAGCTCCAAGTCTAGGACCAAAAGGCTCCTTAACAGCTTCTACCCCCAAGCCATAAGACTCTGAACAATTAATCAACTGGTCACCGGACTATTTACAATGGCCCCCCCCATTAGTTTTGCACACTGCTGCTATTCGCTGTTTATTATCTATGCATAGTCACTTCACCCCCACCTACATGTACAAACTAACCTGTACCCCTACACACTGACTCGGTACCCCCTGTATATAGCCTCGTTATTTTATTGTTACTTTCCATTATCTTTTACTTTTAGTTTATTTAGTAAATATTTTCTTAACTCTTCTTGAACTGCACTGTTGGTTAAGGGCCTGTAAGAAAGCATTTCACGGTAATGTCTACACTTGCTGCATTCGGTGCATGTGACAAATAACGTTTGATTTGATTATGATGAACTGGTAGAGACCGGGATTGTTGGTGGAATAGACTCGGGTTTGGCGTTTCAAGTGGCAGTAGGGTCAGTGAGAGACCATACAGTGGTTCATTTAACACCATAGACTTCTATTCCACTGTACACCTGACTCATTTGAAGTAAAAACAAAATTGAAATAAAGTCAATACAACTCCTCTAAAAATTTTAAGACAAATGGATTTGGTTAGGACATTTTCCTGATAAATAATACTTTCTGAACGAACAGCTATGAAGGAAGCAAAGTATGTTTAGCTAAACTAAGAACAGTAATTTCCTTGCCCTTGGAATGTTGATAAGGTTCCTTGCCCTTGGAATGTTGATAAGGTTCCTTGCCCTTGGAATGTTGATAAGGTTCCTTGCCCTTGGAATGTTGATAAGGTTCCTTGCCCTTGGAATGTTGATAAGGTTCCTTGCCCTTGGAATGTTGATAAGCCTCTTTACAGTCATCAATCGATACCATTATTTTCCCAGTCAGACAATTGGCCTCAATATTTGCTTGTACACCCTATGACTAGCTTAATGAGCGTTAAAGTACAACATTGTTTCAACCACAACTCTTATGATGGGATAACAAACCACGTGTAGATAAGTGGTCTCCACAATATCCCCACTAAGTGCTTCATAAGTGCCATAATAAAATGACTATGTGTGTACTATATAGGTACAGTAGGCTATGCATAACCGTTGTCACATTCCATTAACATGACATGAAGAGACGGTTGGTCTGAAATGTGAGTGAGTCATACAGGAGCTCCCGAGTGGCCCAGCGGTCTAAGGCACTGCATCTCAGTGCTAGAGGTGTCACTACAGACCCTAGTTCAATTCCTGGCTGTATCACAACTGGCTGTGATTGGGAGTACCATAGGGTGGTGCACAATTGCCCCAGCGTTGTCCGGGTTAGGGTTTGGCCGAGGTAGGATGTCATTGTAAAGAAGAATTTTCTCTTAACTGACTTGCTTGGTTAAGTAAAATACAATCACTGTACCTTTTAACTGGATATATTGTACATCTATTGTACATTCACTATAAGAATTCAGTTTTCACAACATTTAGTGAGACGCAGCTAGTCAATGATGAACTTAATCCATACATTTAAATAAATATAAATATGTATTATTCCACTTTTTGTCTCTTTCTCTGAATAAATACATTGGCAAACATTTCTGTGTTTGAGAAGAAACTAAGTAGCACCCACATTTACATGGTGAACTATAAAGTACTATGGCAGTAACTTCTTGGAAAGATACTACGGGCTGTATTGCAAACACTGGCAAGAATCATGTTGACGCCATAGATCCATTCATTCCTTAATGTCTTGTTTTTTTCTCCGTTATAAAGTACATTTGTGATGACTTATGAGCCTGATGGTGTTTTGTAGACAGGTGATGGTTTCTCCGATGGCCATGGCACGTAATTTCTCAGTGCTGGCATTAATAGTACAAACAACAGCAGTACAAATGTCACTATGGGAACAAGAATTATCCATCTCTTCTTGTTGTCTCCAGAAATTCTGCCTTTTTCCACTGACGACCTCTCAGTTGCTGTGAACAGAAATTTAGGACATTGTGATTATACTGTATGTCTAAACAACTGAACTCTATTTCTCTCTCTTGCTCGCTCGCGCTCTCTCTCCTCTCTCTCTCTCGTTCAGTAAAGAGGCAATGTCAAGTGTTTTTCAAATCCAGGATATTGTCTATGTACCTGAGTGAAGTGTGATCTCTCTCCTGATCTCCTGTCCCAGGGCCTTGTTCTTTAAGACGAAGGTGATGGTCTCGTTGACTTGTCCCTGTAGATTTAATGTACTGAACACAGTGTAAAGACCCTGTGTGTCCTCTGAGATGTTTGTGACTGTGTTATTGGTGACATCATCACCGCTGTCATCCAGCCAATGCACTGAGGGTCGCGGGTACCCTCCCTGTGAGGTCAAGAGTAGCTCCACATATCTTGGAGATGCTGTGAACTTCAGGTGTGGCTCAGGGTAGTATGCTGAAATAAGAGGCAATGGACACAGTTTAATGGCATGAAAGAATATACAAGTATCTCAGTAAGCATTATACAGTACATCACAAGGAACCCTAAATTGTGTGTCAAATTACTCATTTTCTAGTAAATCAGTAAATTCTCAGTCCACAAAGCAGAAAACCATGTTAAATATGATATCACACCTGCTAATTTCAGGGCAAAGGTTTTCGTCTTACTGCCCAGCAGTGTGCTCACGCAGCAGGTATAGTCTCCTTTGTCCCCCAGGTTGGTACGGTCCAGCCTGAGAGAAGCATTACCCCTCTCCATCTCAGAGTGGTACAGGCTGGTTCTGTTGGTATAGTGACTGCTCTGTCTGTCCAGTTGGTCCTGTCCGTGGTAGAAACTGTGTATCACCTCCAGCCCTCTCTGCCATGTTATCACACTGTTGTCCAGGTCCCAGGCCTTTCCCACAGTGAAGCTGCAGTCTAGGACCACATACTGCCCCACGATGGCAAGTTGAGGCTCACGAGGAACACTGATCTCAAATTCAACTATAGACAGAGGGACACAGACAATCTTACAACCCCATCTAAGAGATGGCATGATTACAGTGACCCTTTCTATTAGATACATGACTCATTACATTAAAGTAATTAGTCACGATTGACCGTAAAAGAAGGTGTACCATGGAAGTGTCTTACCAGAATAGGATGCCTTGATGGTGAGGAGAGAAACAAAACATATTTGAGCGACCCAGGACTTCCAGCTCATGACAGAGTTCACTGTATTTAACCAGTATCAAATTCAAAGTAAGTCCTTCAATGAATCGGTAGCAGTCCATTAACTGGTGTCTTATAAGGTCTCTTGAAGAATGACCGAACTATTGATTTACGTCATCTACTGTACTTTTCACATTTTCTTCACACCTTGGCTGCACCCTCTAACAGGTTCCATGACGTACCATTGCATTCCTTAAAAGGTAGTGTTTCCTGTATGACTTATTTTCTCAGTTATTGCTGTAAATCAAGATCCAACCCCATTATATTTTGATCCTAATTTTGTTTTTTTACAGCCCCCAACAGAGATGCGTCCATTATTGTAAAAACTATTAAGAATTCTCTGTTGTGCAGACATATAGTTGAAGTCAGAAGATTACATACACTTAGGTTGGAGTCATTAAAACTCATATTTCAACCACACCACAAATTTCTTGTTAACAAACTATAGTTTGGCAAGTCGGTTAGGACATCTACTTTGTGCATGACACAAGTAATTTTTCCAACAATTGTTTACAGACAAATGATTTAACTTATAATTCACTGTATCACAATTCCAGTGGGTCAGAAGTTTACATACACGAAGTTGACTGTGCCTTCAAACAGCTTGGAAAATTCCAGAAAATGAAGTCATGGCTTTAGGAGCCTCTGAAAGCCTAATTGACATCATTTGAGTCAATTGGAGGTGTACCTGTGGATGTATTTCAAGGCCTACCTTCAAACTCAGTGCATCTTTGCCTGACATCATGGGAAAATCAAAAGAAATCAGACAAAAATTGTAGACCTCCACAAGTCTGGTTCATCCTTGGGAGCAATTTCCAAAGGCCTGAAGGTACCACGTTCATCTGTACAAACAATAGTACGCAAGTAAAAACACCATGGGAACACGCAGCCGTCATACCGCTCAGGAAGGAGAGGCGTTCTGTCTCTTAGAAATGAACGTACTTTGGTGCAAAAGGTGCAAATCAATCCCAGAACAACAGCAAAGGACCTTGTGAAGATTCTGGAGGAAACAGATACAAAAGTATCTATATCCACAGTAAAACGAGTCCTATATCGACATAACCTGAAAGGCCACTCAGCAAGGAAGAAGCCACTGCTCCAAAACCGCCATAAAAAAGACAGACTACGATTTTCAACTGCACATGGGGACAATGATCATACTTTTTTTTTGAGAAATGTCCTCTGGTCTGATGAAACAAAAATATAACTGTTTGGCCATAATGACCATCGTTATGTTTGGAGGAAAAAGGGGGAGTCTTGCAAGCCGAAGAATACCATCCCAACTGTGAAGCACGGGGGTGGCAGCGTCATGTTGTAGGGTTTCTTTGCTGCAGGAGGGTCTGGTGCACTTCACAAAATAGATGGCTTCATGAGGAAGGGAAATTGTGGATAGATTGAAGCAGCATCTCAAGACATCAGTCAGGGAGTTAAAGCTTGGTCGCAAATGGGTCTTCCAAATAGACAATGACCCCAAGCATACTTTCAAAGTTGTGGCAAAATGGCTTAAGGCAAACAAAGTCAAGGTATTGGAGTGGACATCACAAAGCCCTGACCTCAATCCTATAGAAAATGTGTGTGCAGAACTGAAAAAGTGTAGGCGAGCAAGGAGGCCTACTAACCTGACTCAGTTACACCAGCTCTGTCAGGAGGAATGAGTCTAGATTCACCCAACTTATTGTGGGAAGCTTGTGGAAGGCTACCCAAAACATTTGATCCAAGTTCAACAATTTAAAGGCAATGCTACCAAATACTAATTGAGTGCATGTAAACTTCTGACCCACTGAGAATGTGATGAAAGAAATAACAGCTGAAATAAATCATTCTCTCTAATATTATTCTGACATTTCACATTCTTAAAATAAAGTAGTGTTCCTAATTGACCTAAGACAGGGAATTTTTACTAGGATTAAATGTCAGGAATTGTGAAAATCTGAGTTCAAATGTGCTTGGCTAAGGTGTATGTAAACTTCCGACTTCAACTGTACACCTATTCATGTCGGAACAGGTTTCTTTCCTTCAAACTAGACACACACACCCTCCCAGTTTTGTTGGCAGCTCAGTAACCATGACAAATAAACATCTGGCCTTGCAACTTAACATAAATTAGCTTTGTACCACTAAATACCCAGGAGACAAATGCAATATGACTTGCATATTGGCTACAGTTGAAGTCGGAAGTTTACATACATTTAGGTTGGAGTCATTAAAACTTGTTTTTCAACCACCACAAATTTCTTGTTAACAAACTATCGTTTTGGCAAGTCGGTTAGGACATCTACTTTGTGCATGACACAAGTCATTTTTCCAACAATTGTTTACAGACAGATTATTTCACTTGTAATTCACTGTATCACAATTCCAGTGGGTCAGAAGTTTACATACACTAAGTTGACCGTGCCTTTAAACAGCTTGGAAAATTCCAGAAAATTATATCATGGCTTTTGAAGCTTCTGATAGGCTAATTGACATTATTTGAGTCAATTGGATGTGGATGTATTTCAAGGCCTGCCTTCAAACTCAGTGTGTCTTTGCTTGACATCATGGGAAAATATAAAGAAATCAGCCAAGACCTCAGAAAAGTGATTGGAGACCTCCACAAGTCTGGTTCATCATTGGGAGCAATTTCCAAATGCCTGAAGGTACCATGTTCATCTGTACAAACAATATTGCGCAACTATAAACACCATGGGACCACGCAGCCATCATACCGCTCAGGAAGGAGACGCGTTCTGTCTCCTAGAGATTAACGTACTTTGGTGGAAAAGGTGCAAATCAATCCCAGAACAACAGCAAATGACCTTGTGAAGATGCTGGAGGAAACAGATACAAAAGTATCTATATCCACAGTAAAACAAGTCCTATATCGACATAGCCTGAAAGGCCGCTCAGCAAGGGAGAAGCCACTGCTCCAAAACCACCATAAAAAAGCCAGACTACGGTTTGAGCAGAGCTGAAAAAGCATGTGCGAGCAAGGAGGCCTACAAACCTGACTCAGTTACACCAGCTCTGTCAGGAGGAATGGGCCAAAATTCACCCAACTTATTGTAGGAAGCTTGTGGAAGGCTACCCGAAACGTTTGACCCAAGTTAAACAATTTAAAGGCAATGTTACCAAATACTAATTGAGTGTATGTAAACTTCTGACCCACTGGGAATGTCATGGAATAAATAAAAGCTGAAATAAATAATTCTCTCTACAATTATTCTGACATTTCACATTCTTAAAATATAGTGGTGATCCTAATTGACCTAAGACAGGGATTTTTTACTAGGATTCAGGAATTGTGAAAAACTGAGTTTAAATGTATTTGGCTAAGTTGTATGTAAACTTCCGACTTCAACTGTATATGAATTTACATCCAACTAAGAGCAAGTGGACAAATAACAGCTTGGACTGACGAAACATGTTTGACGTTAAGCATACTGACATATACCATTGTCAATCTCAATTTCATCTTCTGCTTCAGTTATGTTGAGTCAACACATAGATGTGTCAAAGACTCAGAACACATACAACTTTGTTTAAAAAAACATTACGGTATTATGACTCATCACCTGTGACACCAGCACATGAAAAATCATGTGAACCAAGACATGCTGAAAATAAAATACAATTCTGGGTAATACCTTGAAGCAGGAGTTTTTGGTTGATACTGTAGGACCCTTTCAGCTTTCAAAAAGACCCCCTGCTCAATAAAATAACATTTAGCATCGATTTCTTTCTTTTTTTAATCTAAAAATTACAGTTAACAGTGAATGAGTTGAGAGTCCACTTCCTCCCACCACCAGTAATCAGATACAACTGGATACAATGTGCACCCATGGCAACACATTTAGATAAGAATGTGAACAGACTAGCTAGCCTGGTTCCAGATCTGTTTGTTCTCTTCCCAATGCCATTGGTTTCATTGTCAAGCCAATCACCATCCTCTATTCTTCATTGTTTTGTTTGAAAAAAACTATAAAATAATACAGCAGTTACTCATACTGTAGGAATAATATTGCAGACAGTGTAAAATTATATAAAGCCATTAAATACATGAATGAATCCATTCAGAAATGTGTTCCCTTTTTCTGCTTTATGAAGTGCAGTAGATGTTTTTTGTTTGAAAGGCGATTATTTTTTGATGGTCCAAAATATGTTTTCCTCCGTGGTAAGAGAACATCAATAGGTCCAGCAGCCATCACAGCAATCATTATGGTCAGTGCAACTACAATATTATAGCAGTTTCAACAAACTTCTAAACCTACTTACAAGAGACAGAGCTAATCTGAGATGCAACTAATCCACAGAATTAGGGATTTGTTATACGAATAAATAACTATTTATTTTACATTTACAATACATACAGAAAGTGCTGCAGAGATGGTTGTCCTTCTGGAAGGTTCTGCCATATCCACAGAGGAACTCTGGAACTCTGTCAGATTGACCATTGGGTTCTTGGTCACCTCCCTGACCAAGGCCCTTTTCCCCCGATTGCTCAGTTTGGCTGGTCAGACAGCTCTAGGAAGAGTCTTGGTGGATCCAAACTTTTTCCTTTTAAGAATGATGAAGGCCACTGTGTTCTTGGGGACCTTCAATGCTGCACACATTTTTTAGTACCCTTCCCCAGATCTGTGCATCGAACAAAATCCTGCCTCGGAGCTCTACGGACAATTCCTTCGACCTCATGGCTTGGTTTTTGCCCAAACATGCACTAACTGTGGGACCTTATATTTAAAAATAATAATTTATACTTTAATTTAACTAGGTAAGTCAATTAAAAACACACTTTTAATTACAATGACAGCCTTTCAGGGAACAGTGAGTTAACTGCCTTGTTCATGGGCAGAACAACAGATTCTACCTTGTCAGCTCAGGGATTCAATCCAGCAACCTTTTGGTTACTGGTCCAATGCTCTAACCCACTATGCTATCTGCTGCCCCACATATAGACAGGTGTGTGACCGGATTGTCAAGGCACAGATCTGGGAAAGGGTACCAAACAATTTCTACAGCATTAAAGTTCCCCAAGAACACAGTGGCCTCCATCATTCTTAAATGGAAGAAGTTTGGAACAACCAAACCTCCTTGAGTGGCCCAGCCAGAGCCCGGAATTGAACCCAATCGAACATCTCTGGAGAGACCTGAAACAAGCTGTGCAGCTACGCTCGCCATCCAACCTGACAGAGCTTGAGAGGATCTGCAGAGAAGAATGGAAGAAACTCCACAAATACAGGCGTTCCAAGCTTGTAGCGTCATACCCAAGAAGACTTGAGGCTCTAATCTCTGCCAAATGTACTTTAACAAAGTCCTGAGTAAAGGGTCTGAATACTTATGAAAATGTGATATTTCAGTTTTTTATTTTTAATACATTTGCAAAAATGTCTACTAAATACCTGCTTTTGCTTTGTCATTGTGGGGTATTGTGTGAAGATTGATGAGCGGGGAAAAACAATTGAATCAATTTTAGAATAAGGCCGTAACGTAATAAAATGTGGAAAAAGTCAAGGGGTCTGAATACTTTCCGAATGCACTGTATATATACAGTATCTGTCAAAAGATTGGACACACCTACTCATTCAAGGGTTT
Source organism: Oncorhynchus masou masou (assembly GCF_036934945.1). Classification (NCBI taxonomy): domain Eukaryota; kingdom Metazoa; phylum Chordata; class Actinopteri; order Salmoniformes; family Salmonidae; genus Oncorhynchus; species Oncorhynchus masou. Next base: position 32,255,390 of record NC_088243.1, on the reverse strand, counting down.
TTCTTTATTTGTACTATTTTCTACATTGTCGAATAATAGTGATGACATAAAAACTATGAAATAACACGTATGGAATAATGTAGTAACCAAAATGTGTTAAACAAATCAAAATATATATTATATATTTGAGATTCTTCAGACTAGCCACCCTCTGCCTTGATGACAGCCTTGCACACACTTGCCATTCTCTCAACCAGCTTCATGAGGTAGTCACCTGGAATGCAATTCAATTAACAGGTGTGCCTTGTTAAAAAGTTCATTTGAATTTTTTTCCTTCTTAATGCATTTGAGGCAATCAGTTGTGTTGTGGCATACAGAAGATAGCCCTATTTGGTAAAAGACCAAGTCTATATTATGGCAAGAACAGCTCAAATAAGCAAAGAGAAATTACAGTCCATCATTACTTTAAGACATGAAGGTCAGTCAATCAGGAACATTTCAAGTGCCGTCGCAAAAAAACATAAAGAAACTGGCTCTCATGAGGACCGCCACAGGAAAGGAAGATCCAGAGTTACCTCTGCTGCAGAGAATAAGTTCATTAGAGTTACCAGCCTCAGAAATTGCAGCCCAAATAAATGCTTCACAGAGTTCAAGTAACAGACACATCTCAACATCAACTGTTCAGAAGAGACTGTGTGAATCAGGCCTTCATGGTCGAATTGCTGCAAACAATCCACTACTAAAGTACACCAATAATAAGAAGAGACTTGCTTGGGCCAAGAAACACAAGCAAAGGACATTTGGCCGTTGGAAATCTGTCCAAATGTGACATTTTTGGTTCCAACCGCTGTGTCTTTGTGAGATGCAGAGTATGTGAACAAATAATCTCTGCATGTGTGGTTCCCACCGTGAAGCATGGAGGAAGAGGTGTGATGGTGTGAGGGTGCTTTGTTGGTGACAGTGTCTGTGATTTATTTAGAATTCTACCACAGCATTCTGCAGCGATATGCCATCCCTTCTGCTTTCCGCTTAATGGGACTATCATTTGTTTTTCAACAGGACAATGACCCAAAACACACCTCCTGTGTAGCGGCTATTTGACCAAGAAGGAGAGTGATGGATTGCTGCATCAGAAAACCTGTCCTCCATAATCACTCAACCTCAATCCAATTGAGATGGTTTGGGATGAGTTGGACTGGAAAACCAAATTTGATTTAAAAAGTGAATGCAACTCTCTTAATTTCTTTAACACCAGTAATGTATTGTGTTGAATTTGCCTCAATGTGTGTCAGTTTTGATTTTCATAAGTGGAACAGTTCCATTTCAATAATAACGTTTTAGTTTTATTTGTATAATTTTTAGTAAAATGTTTATGATTAACCAATGGTTTCACGTGGTTAATCATAAACATTTTAGTAAAAAGTATACAAATATCGAAGTTAAAATTCAACTAATGTGAAAACACTAGCCTCTGCCATAAGGACACATTGATGCACTGTGATCATTGGCTAAACAGCCTAAATGAGTGCATGGAACTCCGAGATGGCTCAATGCAGCTGTTGTCCTAAAACTTTTATTGACAAATAAGTAAAAATAGCACACATGAAGCCGACAAAAGGAAATATACTGATTAAAATTCTGGTTATTTCAATCACATTCATCTCTCTACTCAGCCTGTCTTCCTCCCTTTTGATCTGTCTTGACTTGAGTTATCACTAGCAACATTTAAACATTGTATCAACTAGCCTATTCCGGGCCAAGAGTTTCCTGCGCCAGTGAGCTCCGGGCAGACAGCTGTTTTTGCGCAAGGGAAAGAAATGTATTGTATGACCTTTCACTGTATATATTTGTAACCGATGTGAAATGGCTAGCTCGTGTTAGAGTTGCGTAAATTCGAATCTGGTATCAGGAAAAATATAACAATGGGTCACCGATTTTATACTATGTATTTTTTATTAGCCAAGTAATAAATGGCAAATGCAACTTTCGTATATACGGGCTCACTGTAATACCACGCAGGGCAGAACAGAGAACTGACAAGACGTATGTAAAACAGTATTCTTTATACTGTGATAGACAGTTCCAACCCGTCTGTTGGCCTATCACAGTAGAGACTGGGCGTGGTTTAAGCGTGTCCAGCCTATTGCAGGCGCTCAGGCGGGTCCCCGCCTCTTGGTGCTTCTGTTGATAGATGTAACTTGCTTGTGAAGAACATCCAGGTTCTCATGCTCCATACCGTTATCTCGCACCTGGCTCCTGTTTATCTAACAAAAGACCGCTTGTTCTCGCAACACCACGCTCTGAATGTGCCCCCCTCCCAACTAATAATTTGAACAGTTCCTGTCTTCATGCTTCTCTGTATTTTTCCATCATGAGAAAGTCCCATGGCCCTGATACTTTTAACAATGTTTCAAGTCAGCTATGTTGCATAACACATACATACATCCACACAAGCCAACAGCAGATAATATTCAATCATATATATGGTAATGGCTATAATGTAAAATACAGGATCCAACAATCCCCCTGTTGACATCCGCCAGGGTGTCACTCATTATCCTTATTTCAGCGGTCCCAACATAGTAATGTGTTAATAGCATTTCATGAAAATAACAAAAGGTTTATAATTACTAATTACTAAAACAACCAAGAAAAAATAAAAATCAAGTGATATATGCTTATGTCTCCCCCTGTTGACAAAAACAGGATAAGACTTTATTGTTTATTGACATGCAAGATGTAGGATAAAACTTTGGTCATGGAAAACAGAGTAAAGCAGAGCAAAGCATTATTATAAACCATCTGGTCCTCTCAGCTACTCCTATCCTGCACCAGGTGGGCTCCTTGCCACCCAGGGACTCTGAACCTTCACAACAGGGAGAACAAACATACTGGAAAGAAAACTTATCATAAAACAAAAATGTAAAACAAGGAACTGTGGTGATGTAATATTTATTCTACTACCTCACCCACAGCATACCATGGGTCATCCTCAATCAGTCCCATCCTCCCCTGAAAGCATGCTTCAGTATCAGCATCTCCAACTGGTGCATCAAGAAAAGGCATCATGCCTGAAGCCTTCACCACATCTGTAACAGACTTCTTAAAACACGGTATGATGCAAGCAGCACAACACATCAATAACAAAAATACAAGAATTAGGGTCAGAAATCCAGTAACCACCATACCAGTGTACTTACCAAACCAGGCTCCCAACCAAGAGAACAGTCCAGACTCCTCCACCCCCGCCATGGTCCTCATCTCAGCAGATAGTGCACCAAGCCCATTAAGGGCCTTAGATATACTACCATCTGGACTGGTGTTATTAGGAATATACGTGCAACATTGTTCACCGAACATCTTGCAGACGCCCCCTGACTGGCAAGAAGCATATCCAAAGCAAGTCTATTCTATCTGGCAACCCTAGATGTGGCCTCAAGCTGTTCAGACATACCAGTGAGTGCATTACGGGAGGAATTCACAAAACGCTGTTGATTATAGTAGATATAATTAATCCATGCAGTCTGTCTTGCATCCACTGGACCTATAATAGGTAGTAAGTGCCAGAGTCCATCATTCCTACCCAAGGCCTGAAACTCATGAGGAACCCCCACTGGCACTCTCAACAGGTTAGTGTGTATGTCAACTACATCCTCTGTCCATGGAGCACTACGTCTATGTCTCCCATGGGATGGAATGTTTTCAGGTCCCCTGGATACAGAACCCAACAGCTGCTCAGCAGTAACATCAACGATGGTCAGTGGAATTATCAAACTGGTCAGAGCACACGTACCTTGCCAGTCTCCTCTAAGAATGGGTCTCAGCACTCTTTTGGGTCCACAGATCCACCACACATCAGCCAGACCACTAGTTTGGTTTAGGCCTGTAACTGGCCAAGTGGCATTAATGGTTATGTTACTACAGCTTCAGGCAATCTCCCATAATCAATGCCATTACCTGTACCTGTGATGCAACTGTAATTGCCCCCATATGCCTTAACACCCCAAAGGTGCCCAATGAGGAGGTACTGTAGGAAACACAAGGCTCAAAGAGGAACAGAGAGTTGAATTGGGCTGAACCTGGTAAAAACCTTTCAGAATACACAACCACCCCTCTCCTTCTCCTATAGTAAATAGGTGTGTAGCCAGAACAGGTCTAGCATGACCAATGTTTCATGTAACTCATGCAGTCCTTTCTTTTCAAGGTCTTAGCTGTATGCTTCATATAAGACAGCCACAAATTGTCCCTACCATCAAAACCAGTCTCAGTGCCTAATTGATCAATAGCTGAATAGTCTCTAACATGAATTACCTGAATGGGATTTTTAACACCGTGGTGGCAGGTTCGGTCCAGGGGTGGTAGAGGAGTGTGTCTGGCCCTGGTTGGTCTGGGACCTCTGGTTTTGGCAGCACCTTAATAGAAAACACACCCATCGTGTCTGTCCCGGTCCTTTGTAGTCCGAGGGTGTAAGTGCCTGCATCAGAGAGCTTAATAGTTTTGATGGTTAGTAGGATTTCATCACCTTTACAAAGTTCAACAGTGCTCCCAGGTTTCCCCCATATCATGGAAAACCTATCCACCTTTGTGGGATCCCCTATGCTATAAGGATACCCTCTTCTCCAATCCCAGAACTGTCCCAAGTCGGTTATCATGTAATCCCCATACGGACACCCTCCCAATTTAATATAATTTAATTTATCATTTTCGTGCACTTGTTCTGTAGACATGCATTCAGCACTCCACGGGTCAGAACCTGGAATCCGCTGGTACCTCACCATCTATTGCCATCGATTTCTCCAGAGTCCTGGAAATAAGGCCTCATACACAGGGAATTAGACATCAGCCCCATAAAACTAAACAGTCACACAGGTGAATGTAGCCCATAATACAGTGATCATAATATTTTTTCCCATTTTCCGAACATACTTATCAAAACAATTAGTCAGAGAAGTATCCACCCCAGAGTTTTCTGCCAAACCGTGAGCCAGGGTGGTCAAACCAGCTGAGGCTTCGGGCACTGATTCGTCCGGAGCTGTGTTATTTGGGATGTAATCACTAACATGGTCCCGATAATCACGCCTACTTCTCCCTTTTCAGCCAATAACATATCAAATGCAATTCTATTCTGCCAAGCCATCAGGCTGGTTGTTTCAGTCTGTTCTGCAAAACCTTTAATAGCATCTCTGGTATAATTGTTAAAGCACTGTTGATTAAAATAAATATAATTAATCCAGTCCACGTCCGTGGAACCTCAATGTTATCAATGTATACTTTGTCCTTCCATACTGGGTGAGTGGATTCATATAGCCCTCTCTTTCCAAATGAGCTATGACCTGTGTCCACGATCAATATGGGAACCTGCACCGATATATCCCATAATGGCTCAGTGTCCTAGACTGCCATGTAGTTAGAGACTCCATTTTGGTCGACATAAAACTCCATTGAGAGATCCTTCCCAACCTCTACTCTAACTTCCAGTCTACCCAGATCTAGGGATCTCTTATGCTTATTTTGGAACAAAATCCTCATTGTCTAAACCATGGGTCAAATTACCACTCTCCGCATACTAGGACGTGCTGTATCAGGAATATGTTACCCACGATAAGACAGCTCAGATGAACAGCTTCCATGTGAAGCCCCACCCTTTCCCCGAGAACACATCACTTAGCAAGAGCCAGACACATCTTCACTTCTATGAACAAAAACAGGGGTGACAGGACAGGGAGGGTTACTTCATTCGAGAGATGGCCCCCGGAATTCTGTTAATTCCAGTTCTCCTCTCGAACACTGTTTATTGTTCGACAGTGTCACTGTGTCTTACCCTCCCGCCGTGCGATATGAATCCGGGTAGCTCTTTCAGCTAGCTGTCACCAGGAGTCCTTGGTATGGTCCCCCCAACAAGCCTCTGGGACTGATTTGAGTGACTTCACCTGTAGTTCACCTGTAATGCATAAAATCCTGGACATACAGGCTTGGTTAACAAACAGTTTCTCATATATTTTATCTGATTATATCATTAGTTTCTTATCCAATAGGCCCCATCCTATCCTAGACCACAATTTACCCATCCCCCTTTTGATACCTGGCTCTGCCCAGGTAACAACCTTACCTACTCTAAATAATGACGTAGGTAAGATTAATATATTATCCTTCTGTTCTGACATCATGTAGGAGCACCCCTTTCATTCTCCCCATGTCCAATTCTTCCTTTTGTCTCCACTCAGTAACTGTTATCTACACATTCTGTTATCTTTGCTCGTCAAGGCCCCCCTTCTAAAACTTCTCCTCTCTGCTCTCCAACCTTCAAGGTCTCTGCAGTGCGGGGGGGGGCTCTTCTGTCTGCCTTTTCCCCCTATCTGTCTGTAGCTCTTTTTCTCATGTTTCCAAATTTGAACTAAATGTCTCACTGTTTGGCTTTATCTAAACTCATGGATTTTTTTTAGAAAAACATGTCTATGGTGGCATTTTCTAAAGTCCTTATATAGGTTAATTAAACTCCACTATAATTAAGTTACCTTAAAAAATAAATTAAATTTTAAAAAAAACATATTTTTTTTTTAAAACAGTATTACCCATGACCACAAATGCATTATTCAAATGGCACCCCCTTGTGGCTGATCAGACCACCCGGGAGAGTCATGAAAGCAGGTCAAAGGTTACACCATCCCATTACATTCGTGGTCCATACCATATTAGACATATTAAAGAACCCTTTATCCTTAAAATAAAATAAAAATCACTTGTGTAATTAAAACTCATAAAATAAAAAACTCTGTTCCTAACTCCATTCTGTTTCTTTTTTTATCCTGAAAAACTCTCCAGTCCTTAGAGATTACAAGCAGCCATAACCCATAACATGGTGCAGCCAACCCTATGCTTGAAAATATTGAGTGGTACTCAGTAATTTGTTGTATTGGATTTGTCCCAAGCATAACACTTTGTATTCAGGACAAAAAGTGAATTGCTTTGCAACTTTTTTGCAGTATTACTTTAGCACCTTATAGCAAAAAGGATGCATGTTTTTGAATATTTGTATTTTGTACAGGCTTCCTTATTTTCACTCTGTCAATTAAGCTAGTATTGTGGAGTAAATACAATGTTGTTGATTCATCCTCTGGGTTCTCCTATCGCAGCCATTCAACTCTGTAACTGTTTTAAAGTCACCATTTGCCTCAGGGGGAAATCCCTGAGTGGTTTCCTTCCTCTCCAGCAACTGAGTTAGGAAGGACACCCGTTTCTTTATAATGACTGGGTGTATTGATACACTATCCAAAGTCTAATTAATAACTTCACCATGCTCAAAGGGATATTCAATGTCTGATTTTTAAAATGTTTACCCGTCTACCAATAGCTGCCCTTCTTTGTGAGACTTTGAGAAACCTTTGTCTTTGTAGTTGAATCTGTGTTTGAAGTTCACTGCTTGACTGAGTATCATGGTATCATTTCAAAACCAAAATGCTGGAGTACAGAGCCAAAACAAAAATGTCACTGTTCCAATACTTTTGGAGCTCACTGTATACAGTCAAAATCTATTTCATATAGTCTTAGTTTGGACTGTAATTCAACATACAAATGTGTCTAAGATGGATACTGAAAACCCAGACGTGTGTGAACATGGGAGGTTTCAAGACATCCTGATAAGGCACAAAAGGTGGAAACCTGGGAACAGGGTGTTTGTGTGTTGCATAAACGGAATCTAGAGAAGCCTAATTGACTCACAAAACATTGATGGAAGATTTCTCAAATGTTTCAGAAATAAGGTAGAAATAATGAAATGGCTAAATGAATTCATTGAGAAGATATACATTTATTCTGTTACCTTGAAATAAATGAAACTATACATAATCATTTGTCAGATTACTTTTCTACAATCATTGAAATCACTGAATAATTTGTACTTTCAAAGCAGATGTTTCATTGTTGAGAAATATCCCAAATTCTGTACAAATTAGTAACATAAATGCAATGTATAATATAGCTCCCATCTGGTTGAAAGGAAATGTATCAAAATGTGCAGGACATAACTAAAAGCAAGACAAAGATTTGCCCCAATAGTCTTTTTAAATGACCAGTTAAATCCATAAACTGTGCTTCAGATTAAACCTGTGAGATCTGATTTACACGCAGGGTGAGGTTCCTGTAAAAGTCTGTACATTCATACCAACAAAAGAAAAAAAACATGACCATGAAAATTGGGATTCTCATCATGAATATGATTCTCATTCTAGAACTAGTGGTGTCACCCAGCTCTGATTATAGCATTTCAGTAGGAGAAAAGGAAATATGACGACATCAGGAAAGTTTGCCACATATTGACATAGAAAACATAAAATAACATCATATTTCCCACAAAATCTAATGGGAAGACGTCTACAGGACAAATAATTTAGGTCAATTATTTTATTACAACAAACATGGATGAAATAAGAACTCAACACATTCTAATTGTGCATTATCTTATAACAAATATATCAAAAATCCAACATTGTGGTATATAATCCAGACAAGTGTTTGCAGTACCCAACAGCAGTAGCTGTGACATTATCATAGTTGACACTAGAGGGCAACCTAGACCAGCATGCACTGACTGACTCTCCATTATTAAATCAGACCAGTAAGAAGTCCCTCTGCTAAAGAAAAATGCTCCAAAATACAACAATAGTATTAGAAAAATTAAAGGCCAACACCATTAACATGCACTCAAAGGATTTCAAACTAAGAGCTCTTATGTGAGAGGGTTACATGTAGTTATGTCCAGTTGCCCTGTCTTCAGAAGGCTCTGATTGCATCATCCGCTCACTTCTTTTTTTTATCCACCTCTCTCCCTCTTGCATATTGCGCTTGACATATGGTGTCTTCTCAATGTACAGATAAAAGTCTGTCTTCGTGAATGATTAATCCTTGCTTAGTGGCAGTGTTGCTCATATGGAGGATAATGGTGGCACTGCTGTCCCGCTTGGAGCCTCTGGGGCACCTTTGACAGGAGAGAAAGATCAGTCAGATCAGATCAACAAGCAGTGCAAATGGACAATAGCTGTAACAAATTAGGCAAGTATGGTTGTGTCACAACCACAGATCCCTTACCCTCAGTGCTGTCTGCTGGCTATGCTTCCTGACCCGCAGTTTGCACATGCTCAGTCTCTACACTGGGCTCTGTATCTTTGACCTTAGGCTTGGGTTTCCTTGACACAGGTGGAGGCACCTTGACCACCACCTTCTGTGTTTCTATGGACTTGGCTGGATTGGACATAGATGAAAGCTCAGCTATCAGGTTCTTTGTGAGATTGGCCTGGGCCTCAGGGGATGAGGGGGTCTCTATGACAATTTTCTTTGTGCTCTTGGCAAAGATGAAACTGGCAGTGGAGGAGGGAGACTTAAGACTTGTTGGAGAGTGCAGACTGAGACGAGAGGGAGGCCCCTCTTTACTTCTGGATGCTGTCCTCAAGCGGATGGCCTCCTGCATCCTCATGGAGGGGGTGGTGGCTGAGGCAGGTGGTGACTTCCTCGTAGGAGAGGTGACAATGGATGACTTTAAGGGTAAATTAAGTATGCTGGGCTGGGGCTTGGCTGGGGCTTCAGCTAAGGCTGTGGCTACCTCTAGGGCCTCAGCTGGGACTGTGGCTGGAGGCGTTTCTGCAGCTGCCTCTGGGGATGTTTCTGGGGTTGTGGCTCCCTCTGGAACTGAGGCTGTGGCTACCTCTGTGGCTGAGGTTGCCTCTGGGAATGTGGCAGGCTCTGGGTCTGCCTGTGGGGTGTCCTCTGTGGCTGGGGCTGCCTCTGGAGGTTGGGCTATGGGAGATTGTGAGATAGCAGTCGTAGTTGGGGATGTGACAGTAGGAGAGGGAGATGTCATGAACAGAGACCTTCGAATAGGCTTCTGGGGAGCCTCACCGTTACTGGGTTTTTTGGCCCTCAAAATGACCCCTGCCCAGTCCTGTCCCTGGTCCTTTTCCTGATCACCATTATTGACAGACCTCAGCTTGACCGTCTGCAGAAGAGTGGTGGTTACCACGGGAGTGGAGCTCTCCTCTGGGGGAGTGGGAGAGAAAGAGCTCTTGCTGAGGGACTTCTCTTGGTTCTGTCCCTCTGTGGTCACTGGACTATGCTGCGGTATGTTTTCCAGTGGAGGTGGGGGTGGAATACTTTGGGGAGGTGGAGGGATGTAGGAGGGAGGACCAAATTTAGCTTTTGGTGGAGGTGGGGCTTCTTGGGGAGGTGGAGGTGGGATACCCTGGGGTGGAGGTGGGATACCCTGTAGTACAGATGAAACAGGGGGCACAAGTTCTGTCATAACTACCCTTGGTGGTGGGGGAATGGGCAGGTCAAGCTCATTGCCAAGGGTGGCCAAGTCCATGGGAGAAGGCGGAGGGGGCCAGGAGGATTCCCCAGTGGTGGAGATTAGTGGCGGCTCTGGAGCAGGCATAGAGTCTGAGGGGGCCACAGGTGGGGTCTGTTTGGAAGGGGGAAGGGGAGGATAGTGTGCTGGGGGAGGAGACGGAGATGGGGAGATGTGTGCTAGAGCAGGGCTTACCAAAGACGTATCCATTTTAGGTTGGAATTCAGTCTTTACTTTTCCTAGGCCCTTTACTGGAGCTACTGCGGCGTTCACTGATTTTCCATTTACCAAATTACTTGTCTGGACCTTCTCTAGTTTACCTATCAACTGATTTACAATGACCCTCTCTGGTTCAACCACCAACTGACTTCCCTGCACCTTCTCTTCAACCACCAACTGACTTCCCTGCACCTTCTCTTCAACCACCAACTGACATCCCTGCACTTTCTCTTCAACCACCAACTGACTTCCCTGCACCTTCTCTTCAACCACCAACTGACTTCCCTGCACCTTCTCTTTAACTCCCAACTGACTTCCTTGGGCCCTCTCTTCAACCTTCTGTGCTACTTCACTCTCCTGACCTTTTCCTGACTCAAACGTATGTGTTGCTGGATTACTAGTCTCCACAATGGAAGACAGTACCCTTTCCTGGTCTGCTGGACCTGTCTGCTCTTTAGCTCGAGGCTCAGTGTCCCCCTCCAGCACACCTCCTGCCTCATCTCTCCTCTCAGGTGACACGTTCTTAACATAACCCTCTCTTGATGTGGAAGGCGACTGCCTCTGCTGTCGTCGATCCTTTGGGTTCTTTCGCACCACCGTATCTGTGATGTTGGGGGCCGGGGGACCTAGTAGCAGTTCAAAGGTGCGCTTGTTGTGTGCCCATACCTCCGGGGGAGGAGGAGAGGGGGCAGACACCTTGGGTGGGGGCGGGATGTTGAACGGCTCTCTGAGTGACATGACTGAAGGTGAGGGAGTTACAGTGTCGACTGGCTCAGGCGTCTTGCTGCTGTCAGAGGCCTGGGGCTGAATGACAAGTGATGGGGCTGAAGCTGCCGGCGATGGTGCCATTGGGAAGATGATTGCTCGGATGCCTCTTTTTTTCCCTGGAGATGGGTTAAGGGTCTGTTTGGAAAGGAGGGTGGGCGTGCCACCGTGGCTGGAGTAGCCGCTGGAGGGAGAGACATTCTTCAGGCCATTTTCCTGGGGGGTCTGTTTCTGGGGAGAGGAGCCTGTGGAGCCTGGCTGATCGTTCCTCACCTTCTCCCTGGCTGCCTGCTGTGGGGTGTTGAAGGGGCTGGCTGTCACAGAGCCTGAAGACTCATCGAGAGAGCTGGTGTCTGCTGTGTAGCCAGGGCTACTGTTGTTACTTTCCCCAGCACTGAAAGCCTTAACCTCCCCTCCCTGGAATGGGCTGCTTTGGGGAGGGGCAGTAACCATGCTGTTAATCAGGTCTCGCGAGTGCCTCTTCATGTTGTCCTTGTGTAGGGAGTAGGAGCGGCTGGGTGGGGCCGGTGCCCTCTTGGACTTTATCACAGACATGCTCCGGGCGAAGGGCCCCTCCTGTTTGCCATCATTCCCTCTGGCTTTCCCTTTGGTGGCGGAGGTCCTGGAGGACTTACTGACAGAGGAGTGGATACTCTTGTTGTCCAGGGTCATCTCCCTGGATGAACCCTCCCCATCCCCCCCCTGTGAGCCTCCCTGTCTGGTGGTGCTGTTGGAGGAGATTGTGGAAGAGTCAGACACCAGGGTCTCAGAGGACTCAGAGTGGCTCCATCCAGAGCTGTCAGAGAAGTGTGGTGGGTTGTAGCGGGAGGCGGAGGACATGGTAGAGGCATGGGAGGAGGCGCGGGAGGAGGCGCGGGAGGAGGCGCGGGAGGAGGCAGGGCTGGCCAGCAGCAGGCTGCTCTTACTGACCGTACGAACGCTGCTCCGACTACGGTTCCGGGTGATCTCCACCACGTCTATGGAGGGTAGCAGCACAGCGTTTGGGATGATCTTAGACATGTAGGTGGCCTGGGGGGACATGGACATGACAGGGCTGGGGTGCAGCTGAAGCAGGCTAGAGGTTGTGGTCATCCAGGGGACAGCCAGGGACTTGGGCCGATTCAGGTCGGACAGCTGGGGGCCCATGTGCTGGAGGAGAGCCAGGTCGTCCCTGTGTCTGGCCCGGGAGGGGACCTTCTGGATCTGGTCCTCACAGACAGGTTGCAGGCCTTCTACGGACTGGAGGTACTTCCTCACCCCCTCCTGGGAACCAGCCAGGTGAGGCCCATCGATGGTGGAGAAGTCCAGACTCTCACCGTTAGGGAGCCCACCCTCATCTATAACCTGACGACCTGCCCATGAGGCTCTGTCCAACCCTTAAGTGAGGAACAGAACAAATCAGGATAGGTTCATATACAGCTACACAAGCCAATAGAAAAGTATGTGCTTGTGTTAAGGGTGCAATTATCCACAGGCATCTTCACAATGGCCTATACTGACACATTTCAATCCACTTAAAGCATAAATAATGAGTAGCATACCCAGTTCCCTCTGGACGTGATGTGGTATCCCCATAACTGTGGTTCTCCTGTGTCTCCTCCTGGCCTTGGCCTTCTCTGGCTTCAGGGGCCTGAAGGTTGATGCTGGGGAAGGAAACAAAAAGCAGGAGAGAAATATTAGGTCAAAATTACCAACAGGCACTTTCACTCCATACAATCAAACAATCACTGGTTGGACAAGGTGTTACAGTGGTTCCAGTATGAATCATTCTCTGGCTATGGTCATGTCAGGTTACCTTGGCGGGTCAGTCCTGACCGTGAGGACCGTGTGGAGACAGTGGAGCGTGTTGAGACCTGTGACGCTGTGTCTGGTATGGTGCTGTCTGACAGATAGCCTCTCCTCTCACTGTCACTCTCAGTGTCGTCTGGCAGCCGGGTCACTGTCGACTATAGGAATCCCAGATTGTTCAACAGTAAACCATTAGTATACGCTTAATTATAGGTTTGGTGTGAACTTGTAACAGGATGGTGATTTGATGTAGCACTGTGATTAAAATGTAGAATGGGAAACTTACTGTGACGCTTTGGTCATCCTGGTAATCCACCCAATTATTGGTTTCTGAAATAAAGGTAAACATTTTTCAAAAAGAGCGGGCACATTAAATGTACTTAAATTAGTTAATCTAATCAGGGGTAGGTGATTGAGTTAGCGTCAGTATTTGGAGGGATTTTCAGGGTGTTTAGTACCTTCCTGCTGCTGCAGTTTGAGTCCCTCTAGGGCCTCAGTGTGCAGGTCCTCCAGGTACTTAGGCCGGCTGCCTTCGATGAACACATTCTCCTGGAAGTGTGGAGGGACGCGAGTCCCATCCTCATGCTTTGGGGCTGCTGGGAGGAGAGAGGATGTGAGTGGATATACAGACATACTGTGTCTATGAATGCATTTTCATTACATTGTCTGTAAATAAAGGCACAATATCAATGACGACTATCAAAACGATTGGATAGGAATTAGATCCACAAAGGTTGAATGTGAACAGATGTCTCTACTTATCAATCCTGTTCCAAAACAATCTTTATATAACTCACTATACAATGGCTGCTATGTACAATAAAGACAATGCAATAACCCAAAAATAATGGGTAATTGTCCTCAACATTAAAATGGTATTCATCAACGACATTAGCCACAAGTCCCAGCAGGCTTCATTGAGATAATCAGCCAGTATATTCCACAAACATTCCTACTCTCATATAATTCAGAGAAGCAGTGTCATATGGTTATGAGAACAGTAGTGGTACCCATTCCAGAACAGCAGTCCTGACTAGAGGTCGACTGATTATGATTTTTCAACGCTGATACCGATTATTGGAGGACCAAAAAAAGCTGATACCGATTAAATCAGACGATTTTTTAATTTTATTTGTAATAAAGACAATTACAACAATACTGAATGAACACTTATTTTAACTTAATATAATACATCCAAATCAATTAAGCCTCAAATAAATGAAACATGTTCAATTTGGTTTAAATAATGCAAAAACAAAGTGTTGGAGAAGAAAGTAAAAGTGCAATATGTGCCATGTAAGAAAGCTAACGTTTAAGTTCCTTGATAAGAACATATGAAAACTGGTGGTTCCTTTTAACATGAGTCTTCAATATTCCCAGGTAAGAAGCTTTATGTTGTAGTTATTATAGGACTATTTCTCTCTAGTCCAAATACCATTTGAATTGCATATACCTTTGACTATTGGATGTTCTTATAGGCACTTTAGTATTGCCAGTGTAACAGTATAGTTTTCGCCCCTCTCATCGCGCCTACCTGGGCTCGAACCAGGAACACAACGACAACAGCCACCCTCGAAGCATCGTTACCCATGCAGAGCAAGGGGAACAACTACTCCAAGTCTCAGAGCGAGTGACGTTTGAAACGCTATTAGCGTGCACCCCACTAACTAGCTAGCCATTTCACATCGGTTACATCAGCCTAATCTTGGGAGTTGATAGACTTGAAGTCATAAACAGCGCAATGCTTGAAGCATTGTGAAGAGCTGCTGGCAAAACGCACAAAATTGCTGTTTGAATGAATGCTTACAAGCCTGCTGGTGCCTACCAACGCTCAGACAGACTGCTCTATCAAATCACAGACTTAATTATAACATAACACACAGAAATACGAGCCTTGGGTCATTTAATATGGTAGAATCCGGAAACTATCATCTCGAGAACAAGACATTTATTCTTTCAGTGAAATAGAGAACCGTTCCGTATTTTATATAATGGGTGGCATCCATAAGTCTAAATATTCCTGTTACATTGCACAACCTTCATGTCATAATTATGTAAAATTCTGGCAAATTAGTTCGCAACGAGCCAGGCGGACCAAACGGTTGCATATACCCTGACTCTACGTGCAATGAACGCAAGAGAAGTGACACAATTTCACCTAGTTATTATTGCCTGCTAACCTAAATATTCAGGTTTAAAAATATATACTTCTGTGTATTGATTTTAAGAAAGGCATTGGTGTTTATGGTTAGGTACAGTTGTCCAACGATAGTGCTTTTTTTCGCAAATGCGCTTTTGATAAATCATCCTCCGTTTGGCGAAGTTGGCTGTCTTTGTTAGGAAGAAATAGTCTTCACACAGTTCGCAACGAGCCAGGCGGCCCAAACTGCTGCATATACCCCGACTCTGTTGCAAGAGAAGAAGTGACAAAGAAATTCATGTTAGCAGGCAATATTAACTAAATACGCAAGTTAAAAAATATATAGTTGTGTATTGATTTTAAGAAAGGCATAGATGTTTATGGTTAGGTACACGTTGGAGCAAAGACAGTCCTTTTTCGCGAATGCGCACCACATCGATTATATGCAACGTAGGACACGCTAGATAAACTAGTAATATCATCAACAATGTGTAGTTATAACTAGTGATTATGATTGATTGATTGTTTTTTATAAGATAAGTTTAATGCTAGCTAGCAACTTACCTTGGCTTCTTACTGCATTTGCGTAACAGGCAGGCTCCTCGTGGAGTGCAATGTAATCAGGTGGTTAGAGTGTTGGACTAGTTAACTGTAAGGTTGTGAGATTGAATCCCCGAGCTGACAAGGTAAAAATTTGTCATTCTGCCCCTGAACGAGGCAGTTAACCCACTGTTCCCAGGCCGTCATTGAAAATAAGAATGTGTTCTTAACTGACTTGCCTAATTAAATAAAGGTGTTAAAAAAATAATAAAAAATAAAATTAAAAAAACATCAGCCAAATCGCTGTCCAAAAATACCGATTTCCGATTGTTATGAAAACTTGAAAATCGGCCCTAATTAAATCGGCAATTCCAATTAAAATCGGGCGACCTCTCGTCCTGGCATCTAGGATCAGCGAGATAATGTTAAGTGCAGGGCAGCTGTGGCAGCGTGCAAGGCCATCATCTTTAGTTAAACAAAGCTGCTTTAAAATGTAGCCACGTCCTGTACATGCTGGAATTAGTCCGTTCTACCATGTGCTCTCAATGATCACTGCTATCACCATCTTTCTTTTTCTGGAAATATACCATTGACCACATTTACCATATCCTCCTGATAATAACAAGTTCACACAAACTGTCAATTCAGTCAGAATGATTGATGAATTAAGTGTTTTGCAGAAACAGTGACAGTATCCCAGCAAAGTAAGGAAATACAAGCTCTCAGTGATAGACATTCAACAAAATAACATCAGAAGAGATTAAATAGAATGGTCCATTAGAGCTTGCAATGCCTCTGTATCACACCAATAGCTAACAGTTAACACATTTCATGACGACAGGTATGAACTAGTCCCCTTTACAGTCTTACTCATATCAATTGAACCAGTTAACCACCCTTCCCTTATCCCCTAGAAATGACCTAGAAAAGGTTTTATGGCCAACACTTGCTTGGCCATAAAACTTCAAGAAGGGAATTCAAGGTATGTATCATAAATAAACTGTCTGAGAATATCCAGTTCATTGCTTTAGCCTATACTGTAACTCACCTTTCCTCTTGAAAAGCGAAGGCACTGCCAAACAGTAAACATTCAGAGTCAAAAGCACCACCATAGCTTCTGAGATAGCATGGTAATATAAACCCCAAAAATGTATAAAAACAGATCTTATCCTTCGAAAGTAAACAGGAGTCCAAAACTATCCCAGTGAGTTTGTTTTTCCAGAGTTTAATTTTGTTTTAGGGTAAATCATCATCCGATACAGACAAAATAATTCAGTGGATCCAGATAGAAGATATCTCCCTTGTTTTTGTTATTACCACCCAGATCTAGTGGTTCCATCACTAGACAACGCAAACTCACACTAATCCCAGGATCCTAATTCTACCCATCCCTCAAATAAGCACCCCCTTCCTTATGTCCCTGAGCGACTGATCCCCACTGCTCTCTGTGGACATGCTGACCCTGGATTGGTCAGAGCGTTGTTATGACACTGACCATGCTGGTGGAATCAGACACAATCGCTCAAACACACAAAGGGAAATAGTGGTTAGACAGTCTAAGCTCTCATCTGCTTGAAGCAACCATTTAATCATACTGACTAGCTACTGTGCCATTTCTGACAACTAATGTGGTTTAACAGAGGAGATCTATAGGAATCCTTGAAGAGCAAGTTCCTCGTGAAGTCCAATTCTCACCACACACATTCCCCACAAGGTGGAGTAAAGCAGCTAGACAGTATGAAGGTTTCAGTATTCAAACAAGATAGATCCTGTTGGGAGAGAATGTTCTTAACACTTATGCCTTACACAATATAATAATGTTACACAATGAAATCATGTTCCCCAATTACTTTTATCTACCAACACAGTCAATGGGCTCTCACTGGACTAAAATAATCCACTGAATACATAATTCCCTGTGATTTACTGCTGATACAAATTATGTGGAGAGGCTAGTATCTCTTATTACTTCACATCACTTTAGCAAATCTACAATTGACATTCCTTATTCGCACGAGGGGTATGTCTGAAAATGTGTTCTACTGTGATGCACAAACCTTAATCTGCACCTGGGAAAGTGGAATATTTACTTCCTGATGCAGTAAGCAAACATTGCCATGTTATGGTCATGCTCAGTAGCTATAACTCTTTACATCAGTGCTACAGGTATCTCACCAGGATGAATGGAACCTTCTTACGAAATATGACTCACGTGGGCCATCAATGGCTTTTTTATTTAACATGACATTGTCATTCATAGATAAGAGAGAGGTGAAACCTTTGTAGGTAGGGACAACAGGTACAGGAGGGGAAAATAGGAAATGTAGGTGCAGCCAAAATGACAAATAGATTTAAAGATGAAAGATTTAAAGATGAATACAACAGTCAGAGATAGTCAATAGTGGGGGGGGGGGGGTCATGTCACCTGTACTTATTTGAGCCTATTATAATTATGTTCATATTAATAACAGTAATACCCCACTTGAGTCTAATAGAACATCAGCAGGATTTATGAGGGGGGTTGAAATCATGTGTGCCCCCAAACTAATTTCGGTGACGATACCCAATCTAATATGCATGATTCCCAATAGATTAATGCTGTGACATCAAAGATCAGTTTACAGTCTCAATAAAAATCATATGATTTTAGACTGTGATATTATTGTACATTTGACACATACTGAGCATTTAGCCATGTGCCATTACATTACAGTCACATCAGTAATTGATAATACAGACTATTGGTATATTGCTAGGTCTTTCAGGAATTAAGTCAATGACATGATTATTCAACTAATAAGACTCAATTTAAAAAGAGAGAAATCAGTAGAATGAGTTCATGCCTGTTACTCATGATCTAACGCAGTCATCAGGGTGGTTCTGATGGGGCGGCAGGTAGCCTATTGGTTAGAGCGTTGGACTAGTAACCGAAAGGTTGCGAGATCGAATCCCCGAGCTGACAAGGTTGTTCTGCCCCTGAACAAGGCAGTTAACCCACTGTTCCTAGGCCATCATTGAAAATAAGAATTTGTTCATAACTGACTTGCCTAGTTAAATAAGGGTAAAAACAGACTTCATTTAGTGAGCACACCAATGTTATTATAGTTGTGATTTTCTATTAGTCTTTATTTGTTATTATTTTTTATTGTTTAGTTTCAGTTCATTTTCAGACTTTATTTACTCGTTTTTATTCGGTTTCAGTTAGAAATGTTTTTATCAATTTAGTTTTTATATGATTTAGTTTCAGTTTTAGTGTCAGGGACAGAAAGTGGGCTTATGCGTGGGAGGCTAGGAGCCATGTATATGTTGTAGGACTATAGCAGGGGTACTCCAGTTCTCCTTGAGATGGTTCAGTCACACAAATGTCCTCAGTGGCAAAGGTCCAGATGGAGATTGTCATTTATCGGCGTAGTAACAAACCCCCACCTCGCAACCCCAAAACTGTTAAAACCCTTCTTCAGCCAAGTAGGCATGGGTGAGGAGTGCCCGGGCCAACCAACTAGGGAGCCAGGCCCACACAATCAGATTAAGCAACAACAAGAAAATGACATTTCTATTTTTATCTAAACACCCTCAGAGCAAGCAGTGCACTGGAATGACATTCAGATGAACTGGAATGAAATTCACTCAATGGATGGGTGGCCAAAAATAACTAACTGAAAGCCACACCCCCAATCAGCCACAAATATGACCACACTGAGGATATGTTATTGCTTCTACGGCTACACAGTGCATTCGGAAAGTATTCAGACCACTCGACTTCTTCCACATTTTTGTTACAGCCTTATTATAAAATTGATTAAATTGTTGTTTTTTTTACCATCAATCTACTCGCAATAACCCATAATGACAAAGTAAAAATAGGTTACAACCTCAAGTCTTCTTGGGTATGACACTACAAGCTTGGCACACCTGTATTTGGGGCGTTTCTCCCATTCTTCTCTGCAGATCCACTCAAGCTCTGTCAGGTTGTATGGGGAGAGTCGCTGCACAGCAATTTTCAGGTCTCTCCGGAGATGTTCGATTGGGTTCAAGTCAGGGCTCTGGCTGGGCCAGTCAAGGACACTCCTGCGTTGTCTTGGCTGTGTGCTAAGGGTCGTTGTCCTGTTGGAAGGTGAACCTTCACCCCAGTCTGAGGTCCTGAGCGCTCTGGAGCAGATTTTCTTCAAGGATCTCTGTACTTTGCTCCGTTCATCTTTCCCTCGATCCTGACTAGTCTCCCAGTTCCCGCCGCTGAAAAACATCCCCACAGCATGATGCTGCCACCACCATGCTTCACAGTAGGGGTGGTGCCAAGTTTCCTCCAGGTGTGATGCTTGGCATTCAGGCAAAAGAGTTCAATATTGGTTTCATCAGTTCAGAGAATCCTATTTCTCATGGTCTAAAAGTCTTTTGGTGCCTTTTGGCAAACGCCAAGCGGGTTGTCATACGTCTTTTACTGAAGAGTGGCATCTGTCTGGCCACTCTACCATAAAGGTATGATTTGTGGAGTGCTGCGGAGATGGTTGTCCTTCTGGAAGGATCGTTAACCTCCACATAGGAACTCTGGAGCTCTGTCAGAGTGACCATTGGGTTTTTGGTCACCTCCCTGACCAAGGTCCTTCTCCCAAGATTGCTCAGATTGGCCAGATGGCTAGCTCTAGGAGGAGTCTTGGTAGTTCTAAACTTCTTCCATTTAAGACTGATGGAGGCCACTGTTCTTGGGGACCATCAATGCTGCAGAAATGTTTTATTACCCTTCTCCAGATCTGTGCCTCGACACAATCTTTCTCGGAGCTCTACGGACAATTCCTTCAACCTCATAGCTTGGTTTCTGCTCTGACATGCACTGTCAACTATGGGACCTTATATAGACAGGTGTGTGTCTTTCCAAATCACGTCCAATCAATTGAATTTACCACAGGTGGACTCCAATCAAGTTGGATGATCAATGGAAAAAGGATGCACCGAGTCTCATAGCAAAGGGTCTGAATAGTTATGTAAATAAGGTATATTTTATTTTGTAAAAATTACTAAAAACCTGTTTTCGCTTTGTCATTATGGGGTATTGTGGGTAGATGGATAAAATATTTTGTTTCCTCAAATTTTAAATTAAGGCTGTAACGTAACAAAATTTGGGAAAGGGGAAGGGGTCTGAATACTTTCCGAATGCACTGTATAGTGTACTTACAAATCCTGCCTCGTTCCAGTCCATTTCACCTTCAGACACTACAGATCAGAACGATCCCTCAAGTTTAAACATGTCTGTACACACGCATGCACAGCATACACATTAAACTTCACTCAAACGCGTGAAACCCGTGCACGTACACACAGAATTAGCAGCCAAGCACAGTAAACATGTAATAATCACAGTAATTACACCAATTAAGGTCAGAAGTCATGTGTACAGAGTACTTCCGTGTGGTTCTCTAATTAAAAACACTTAAAAAGGTCAGGAGTGACAGAACCTTCTATATCCTACTTTCCTGACAGGCAGCACCACAGCAAGGGTTTAGCTAGTGATAAGCTCTGGATAAAATCCCATTAAAAAGAATGGAGAATGAAAGACTGAAACATGCAGAGTCAGACCTGCTAGGGCACGCACACTTCAGGAAGGCACAGCTCTGGTAGGCCCCTACTGACAGGCAGGTCACACTACATTAGGAGCTTAAAATCTACATTACTAGACCAGCAGGGAGAATTTTCCAGGCAGTAGACTCTATGCCCTCAGAGACAAGTGTTAGGATATCTAGAAATCATGGAAGCCTATGGCAAGCTGTTCTGTAAAGAACGTCTGGCTTTTGGAGAACTCTTCATATTAGCTATATTTTTTAAAAAAAGCACAATTGTTTCTGTATTGAAGGTCTATGGATGTTATTACGTACAGTATATTACCTGTTATTTTGGAAAATGGTGTGGAGCTCTAGTCTGGGAGCATATAAGACCAGCAAAAACTGATTTGAGACCACTGCTCTACCATGCACAACACCTACAGAAGGCAGCAAGCTCAGTAAGGTACCATGGGCGTAGCAGCATAAGCACAGTGGGTGTGCTAGGTGGATTCCACTGTGCAGGTCTCGCTCTGTGTGCACATGTACATGCTGCTTATCACTACCTCAGTCTTTGAGAGGGCATGAAAAGAACATGACGTTCTGGGAGGGGAAAACTATTACCAGTTTAACCACCTTGACTTTCAGCTACCATTTTGTCAAAGCGGGACTGACATGATCAAAAGCTGCATGGTTCCATTCATCTAGCATGCCATGAAGTCGTGTATAAAGATACTCTCATCCAAAAAGATACAATACCCATTTATCACTCAACTTCTGTCATGCATTCATCATCAACATCATCTTTGTGGGCTGGCAGAGTTTCAAATGGTTTTCCTGCCATGACAATAGTCTGGAGGGTGGGAGTAATTTACATTACAATAAATGCTATGTAACGGTTGCTGAACGCCATGAGGCTTGACCAGGTAATGATTAGACTAAGCATTAGACTTTTACAAAGAGTGAAATGAGTGATGGAATCCAACACATATAAATAGGACGAGAGGACATGCATGCTGGCACTTTATATAAATAAATTTAAAAAATCAGGATGTGCTGATTAATATTCCCAATTATTCTAATTGAAAATGTTATTACATGCTGTCATACAACTTCTTCCCATTCATCTGTATTGTTAATCACTAGGCAGGAAGCAAAATCCTACAAGCGACAGCCTGTGCTTGAGCTGTTGCACATAAAATAAATGGACATCTCTAGCTCAATGTCCAAAGGAGTGTTTCAGCCCCTGTCATTAAGAGCCAAGGCATACATTTCCCCTGTACCTGACCTTGGAGAGGTGATGTTGGGAAGTGTCATGGTGACTGCTTTCAGACAGACTGGTGTTACTTTCAGGTATTTCACACACAGTGATAAGGCAGAGGTCCTTGCCTTCTCATAAGACCGAAGCAGGAAAGACAAGCACATACACCACAGCAAGTTCTGTTAAACTCCTGCAGCTGCCAGGGGCAATGTAACAATGCAGAGGAGGGCGGTGTGTTTGATTCCCACCATAAGCTGAGGAAAGAGAAACAGTATCCAGGCTCTAAAACCGGTTCTCCTGCTCTCCCCAGCCTTTATGTGCTCATCCAAGGCTCAGAGGTTTATTCATGCTGTACAGTCACCCACACCCATGCATACACACCGTCACATTATAAAACTGCCAAACTCAGTGTATAAAGTCAGCTAATCAACTGTATGTAAGATAACATTGAAAGTCATGCTGAAATACTGTACGGCACTCCTCCTGTACTTCTGTATGACTACAATATTGCAGGACACTGCCCAGGTGTGGCAAAATCGTGCAAACTTTAGAAGGACTGAAAGACAAAAATCGCTGTGATAACTTTTGACAAACCCGTACAAAGAGCTACCATTCTCTGGGCTCAGAGAAGTTGTGTGTCTAGAGCCGAGGAATGCATGGAATCTCCGGGTGAGAGTAGAACGTCTACAGATCAAGAATCCAGGTGACCTACAGGTGCCAGGTGAACAATAGAATCATATCACTCTGGCATCACTCCCCGTCTCCTTATACCCCTATCAGTCAGCTTAGGGTGAACCTGTTGAAAAAGTTCAGCTGTAGCGAGCACAAGATATGAGCGACAACAGCAGCATTAGGTCAGCTAACAGCCTGGCTTTACTAGGTGGCTTACAGGATCAACTGGGCCAAGAGCAATGCAGGCAAATAACACACGGTAGAAGCACTGAGGCCCATGCAGGTGATGTGTGCAGTGCCTACAGATAAATCACACAAAGGGTCAGCCTATGGGATTGTGTGTCCCAGGACCATGTGAGGCATTGTCCAGGTCATCACAGGAGGCTGTGTCAACACATTTACTGTGCCAGTGAGTTACCCCACATTACAATGTAGGGTCCAGGAGCACACTTACCTCTGCTAGCTACAATGTACTCAAACATGATGTCTGGGTCAAACTCTTTGGTCCACGTTTACCAATACATTCCCACCAAGAAGGAAGGTGGGGTAAACATACTATTTTAAAGGAGTTGAACTGGAAGAAAGATTTACAAAACACATCAATTTCTCACCAGAAGTTCTGAACAAGAGGCCATATGCCCATGACATCCTAACAACGCTAAACTGTAGATCCCCTCTCATTCCCCATTCCATTGAGTAGATTGTTTCAGGACACACACATCAGCTGTCTGTTAGACTGACATCTATAATAGTAACATTGCTTGGATACAACAACAACACACAATGCCCAGCCAGACACATTTTGATCTCTGGTGGAAACTTATTTCATCAAATTCATAGGAGGGTGAGATCTATGTGAGGGAGGGCTGGGTCAAAATAAGAAACAGAACCACTTGTTTCTACTTAATGTAACTGTTCTGGCTGGGATTTTAATTAACTGGGTGCATGCCAACACCAGCCCAGGCCAGGCAATAGGTTCCATCACCTTTGGTATGACTGAATCACATCCAGAATAAAAGCTGACATTTATTTTTATATAGCTTATCTGGAGGAATTTAACCTTCGGTGGGGATACTGTGAGCTTTTCCAGGAGCATTTCAGTATCTGATGCTTGGCACAATACTTCTAGATGCTATCTTGTAAAGTGTTAGTTGCCTTCTTATTTGAGCAAGCCACGTTGTTGGTAAAAGCAAGCTGCCTTTTGGAGTTACTTGCCAGGGAAAACACAGAACATTCCATGTGTTCATCGCTGGGGGCTCACTTGCGTAATAACAGCTGGACTATAAATTACATAGAAAAAGGAAGACTTTGTCATTATGATAGTATCTGTTACCTGAAGGGACGCTTTCCCTGAGGCCTACCTCTTCATTACTGCTGCATCTGAGTAATCCACTCAGACAGGTAGCACAACAGCAATATCCCACCGTTTGAAACAGTGCACCTGCTCAGGCCACACAACATGTCAGGTCAAATTTGAAATTTCCCTTCTCAATCTCCTTCAACAGATAGGTAACATTTCCAGGAATTATAGCTGTACACCACTGGATGGCAGAAGTCCATTTCGTAGCCCCACCTGTTGGTAGCACACAAATGAGAGCACTAAACTTGCTCTGAACTGGGTTAAAGAGATTTGAGAGGGAAACCTGAGGAAAACCTTCCATGGGAGGCCTGTGCCCTGCTGTGCACAATGTGGGGACGTATCCTGTGCTGACCCTTGGCAGGGGAGAAATACCTTCTCTCCCACTCAGTTTACATTCTCTCACAGAGCTCTTAAACAGCCCAACACTAACATGATGATTAGGCACTAGGGTTTAATGGCAGGAACCCGGTTACCGAGATATACCAGGATTTTCCCGGGATAAATAACTGCGAGAAACCGGTAAATTATAATAAATTATTTATGTGAACAGCAGGGCGTGAAATGGAACTGTTAAATTATATGAGATGTCTAAATCTGTCTTCTCTACTGCCTCTGCATGACGAATCAACGCTCAGGGTGGGGCCCATCTCAGTATGGCGCGCAGTTCACAATGCATGTAGACCTATCATCTCGCAACTTTTTTTATTTTTTATTGTGACAGGTAGGCTAACATTTGCTGCAGCATAGCCTATGCTAGAGTAATGTAAACACAGAATGCGCGTCTTATTTACCAATCTCCATCTGGCTTTCAGGATGACCTTGTTTTTTAATTGTAAAGATTATTTTATTTGTAATTGCAGCTGCAGAGTTTTAAAACAGCCTATCACTCAAATATCGTTGCTTTAAAATCCGTGTGCGCGCGAGCACTCTCGCAGTCACTCCCTCTACATCAACTCCATTCAAATTGCATCCAAATTAAATAATACTGTTCTAGATTGAGAGATAGAGGTAGCGCTATTTATATCCTAGCCTTTCAGGTAATAAATTCAATGCAGTTTTAGCCTTATATTTGGCCAATTATGATGAGTTACGCATAATAAGCTTCTAAATTACAGCATCTGTCTCTTGCTCAATACGCAAGTAGCTGTAGCACCGTTAAAAAAGCTCATTAACTCTTGGGAGTCCAAATGCAGGAAAAACTAGACAATAATAGCTTGCTGGACATTTTTATTTTAGTATTTCTTATACCAATAGACTATTCGAATAGGGACGCAAGCTCTTATTTGCTGAATGTTAAATAGTTAGTATAGTTAGTTAGCCAATAGTTTGAAAGAAGAGCGAACGCGGGCGATGGTGGAAGGCTATAAGTAGTTATTTATTCATACCCATAACCATTCAATCTTTGTGAAGAGAAGTGAAAGCCTTCTGCATAGAATTGTAATCCTATTTTATTCAAGTATGCCATTAGAATGATTTAAAAAAAAATCGTTGTCCTTATCTTAATGTAACTGTTGAATGCGAGGAAGGAATGAATCAACAAGAAAGAGAAAGGGGACGTAGGCTAATAACATTAGGGGAAACATTATGAAAAGGTAAATATGCGTCACCTTACTATAATACAAATAGGCCATATTAGATATCAAAATCCCAATCAAATTCGCTAGCCTATACACGTGCTGCACCAGAATACTTTATCATGCTCGTAATTCCAGTCCATACAGTAGTGATACAACTCACACTCAAAAATATTAGCCAACTGGAGCTAGTTTCATTTATTTACCCAAAAGAGCATATAGGTAGTTACATCGAATGGCTTTTGTGTTCTCTCATGCGTAAAATGTGCTGTATCATACTGTATGTGTATTGGATAACGGCACAATTATCTGGGGTTGTGCTCATTCCATGCCGTTAATGTAGGGCTCATAAAACGTATTTAATATATGGCTCATCAGGCTAGAATTTGATCACGCTAATCAAAGATCTAATCAAATCCAGACATTTATATGCTTTATAATGTTTTTGAATGACACTTCCGGGTTTGGCGGGAAATACCGGGTTACCCGGGATAAAAGTGATTTATTCTCGTGATGGAGCATTTGTAGATAAATCGGGAAAATATTCACCCCTAATATGCACACCATCTAAGCGTGTGTGTGTACGCGCTAGAGCTCATGATTCTATTTGTATTACTATTCAATACTGCGATTATATTTCGATTTGACGTTCCAAACATGCGCGTGTATGTCTGCTACAGAGACGAGACAAAGCAAGTTTTGATAAATCAGTGAAATAAAAAAAATGCTCACTATTTAAAAAGAAGAAGAAAGGAGAAAATAATTGTTTAGTTTAGGGGCAGGAACAGCCGACTGGCGCTAGCTAACGCTACCTACAGTAGCAACAAAAATAAATACCGTTACAAATCGATAGCCTACCTGGAGTCAAATATCAATATATCATCCAAAAATACTGTGATATGTAATTATCGATCCCCACTACTAGTATGCGTACCCGTGTGTGTATTTATGTCCATGCGTGAGTATGTTTTGATTGTGAGAGTCAGTGTGGTAGTAGGGCCCACTGGAAATCCACAAACACCTTTCCACTTCAACTAGCAGCTCTGCGTTTCCAGCTGTGTGACTGCAGGGAGGGGTGGGTTCACTCTAGTCTATGGAGCAATTAGCTGAAACAGCACTAGAACTTGTTTGTGTGGTGCTGCTTGCATCATTTGGATTGTAGGTGTGATTTTCAAAACATTACCTATAGCGGAATTTTAAAGTGAAACATCACTTAAAAACATGGCAATACCACAGGATACAGTACACTGAGAAAACATTGAAGGACTGACATTATTACACATTCTCTCATTTAAATGTACATGCACAAGCTCCAACATGCATTGCTGAATAAGACTATGCCTGAGCCAGCTGCAGGTATTGTGTATGAGTTTGTTATGTCTTAAAGGGGGTACGTTTCTGTATGTTTAAACATAAATTTATTGTCTAAACATGTGTAAGTTAATGCATGTTTTAATGTGTACATTTTTGTATGTTTTCACCTGTGTGTGCGAGCCATATTTCACCCCCTTTGGGAGTCTACTTCCTTGTTTTACAGTATGGAATCGCGACCTGTGTGTAACCTGAACACAGTGCTGGAGGGTGGTTGGGTAACACAGAACAGGACCGATGGCTGGGGGAGGTCAAAGGGCAGCTGGTGAGTCAGAGACTGTTCAAACAGTCCTCCAGAGAGCAAACACGCCTTGGGCGCAAGACCAGGATATTCAACTGTTTCTGAACACCAAACTCCACTGTGGGATGTGCACTTTCTAGAGACTAGACTATAGTAGAATATAGCCACCTAGCCCACTTGAAATGATACCAATAAACAAAAAAACATTTATAGCCAAATCCTCAAATACTGTTGAGAGAGAGACGGCACGCAGTAAACATAGTGACTATGTTTAACATTGTTTAGCAATCAAAGTGGAGAGTGAGGATTTACATGGCAATAATCTCTTGGGTTCCCTGGTTGATCTTACCATGGCTGTGGCCCTGTGTGAAGGTTTTGCCCGTCATCGGCCGGCCTGGATTAAAGTCCTGGCTCTGTCCATTGGCATTGACGTCCTTCTTCTTCTTCCCTTTGAGCCAGCCGAATGCCCGGCCCAGGGAGCCCCGACGTTTCTTCCTTCGGCCCCCTTTGGTGAGCCTCTCATGGGCAAATACCTCCGCCAGGTCCTGGGGGATCAGGTCCCCCACAGATTCACGGCTAGACATCCCACCTCACACTGGACTTACTCCCTAAGAGAGAGAAAAGGAGATGGAGAAAAGAGAAGGAGTCAATTAGACAAACCCCACCATATTAATGTAACACAATACTAGCAATTCCACTCATTGAAGAAAAACCTTTGTATAAATACTTCACCATTGTTTATTCCAATTGCTACATCAATTGCACACGAGCATTGCACCATTGGTTTCAATTTACTTCAACACATTTGATCATGCCCTTCTCTCAATGATAGGGTGTGGGGAAGCTCAGAGCCCAGCCCACTCAACCCCCTCCTATCCCGCCTCTCAACCAAACTTCACTGCCTCTGCAAAAAAACTGGCCCCGCCCTCTTCATTCCTGAACATGTAGTCATAATTCAGTGCCCCACCCGAAGCCACACAAACACACCCACAGACACTAAACAAACATATGCACATGCACACCCGCGTAAACTCCAGCACAATACCAGAGAACTGACAGCATCCATCTCCAAAACTAGCTCACTTTTTCTTGCTCTGTTATGGTTTCTCTTTGGCTTTCTCTCAACAACACCGATACAATGAGCTCACCCCCCCTCCTTCCTGTCAAACTTCTTTCCTCTAAGGCAGGTTTCACAACCTCACTCCTGGGGACCCACTGTGTTGGGTTCACTCCAGCTGAGGATATTTTTTGACACTCATCGCCATACATGCTATGATTCGGGAAGCATGCATTAGAGAATCTCTCCCAACCCTTGGGCTTTTAATTTTTTTATTTTACCTTTATTTTACTAGGCAAGTCAGTTAAGAACAAATTCGTATTTTCAATGACGGCCTAGGAACAGTGGGTTAACTGCCTGTTCAGGGGCAGAACGACAGATTTGTACCTTGTCAGCTTGGGGATTTGAACTTGCAACCTTTCGGTTACTAATCCAACGCTCTAACCACTAGGCTACCCTGCCGCCCCTTTATCGTATGTGATGATGGTTTGGAGGCAGCAAAGGAGTTCAATATAACTGATTGGTGGCTAGGATTGGGGACTCCAGCCAAGTTACATGAAAGCACATCAGCCAAATCTCAATTCTTCAGATAGAATGTGTGCTTGAGACATGAAACCAACACATAAGTCACCAAAATCACTTGGCAAGATGTCCCTGTACTGACATCCATCCCTAATAGCAAAATGTCCAGAAGCCTTTAAGCCTCGAATATGGGTCTCAAAATGATCATAAAATGGTCAGCATGCCGTTATTTAAGTATTGAGGATCTGGAATGAGAAGTGGTGGACTGTAATTAAGGCCTTGGTTTGGCTATAGGCACACTAAATGATTGTAGGCAGATGCAGGCTGCCAGGCGCCCCTCACACTGGTCAGAAATGAACTGTTAATCACTCCAATTTCCTGGAGGAACGTCAGCATTCAACCACTGGAACCTCCAATGGAGAAATATGAGTAAACATCTCATCCCCACCCACCCAGACAGGGACAATCACTGAACTAACACCACAGACAATTACTGCTCATGCTCGGCTCTTCTCAAGCAGGGAATTTATTTAACTAGGCAAGTCAGTTAAGAACAAATTCTTATTTTCAATGACGGCCTAGGAACAGTGGGTACAGATTTGTACTTTGTCAACTTGGGGGTTTCTGGTTACTAGTCCAACGCTCTAACCACTAGGCTACCCTGCCGCCCCAAATAAACTAGTTCATATCACATGATTGTCTAATCAGAAATGAGGGGACTTTCCCATGGTTGTTCTGTGAAAGAATCAAGAGGATAGCTGGAGAGGAGCTCATGAGTGTAAATGTTTCTCATAAGAAATCACAGAGAGATACTTTGAGTTGCAGTGAAAGGCCAACAGGCCAGTAAAGTGGGTATCCTTTAGTGAAATGTCTCAGCACCTTTCATCCATCTGCAGGAGGCCTGTGTTTCTCTCCATGCAAATTACTGTAATTTAGGGTTGAGTGACATCCTTTAATCTAAGCAGTAGCTACATTTGACAATGTGCAGATGCAGTGAAGAGATGGCTGTTGAACACTTGGGGTCCGACATCTCCTGGGAGACGCATAGCAACCTGGGATACAGTGGAGGACCACCCACTTGACTCAGTTCAAACAAATGTCTTTCTGTTTCTCAAAATTATCTACACACATTGCACAAAATGAAGTTTGTCAGGCCTAAGGCTCATGCTAATGATGCGTGGCTTGACTCATATCCGCAGGGCTGGCAGGTTGAAAAGAGAAAACAATGCATTTTAAAAAATCCATAATTCTTATCTATAGGCTACATTGAGGTTTTTCTTTCATTATTTTTACATGGCATTTGTGCGTAGCCTAAGCTTTAGGGTGCCAAACACACACAAATTGCCAAATGCATTTGAGAACTTGGGCAGAAAAAGTTATCGTCGATCCACTGAGGCAAAAAGGACAACGTTGGAGAAAAGCTGAAAAATAGAGGGTTGAAAATAAATAGACGCGAGAGCCAGGACTGTAGTCTAATGTTGGGAAAGATTTGGTGAAGTGGTTAGATGACAATAGCACTTCAGTTATGTGTGATTGCGAGGTGCTATAGAAATTAGACAGTCACAGAGACTTTAAAATGGCACGTCAAGGGAACTGTATTGTTCAGATGGGTTAAATGGAGTAGTAGCCTAACTGAAATATGGACACTGACTCTAGGTCCAAAACCTCTCAGATAGCCTAATGTAATATGAACTCCTGCAGAATTAACCATTTCTTAACATAAAATTAAACACACAAAAAAAATGTACATTTTGACTCAGGAACAGGAGTGGAGAAATATTTCTTTCAGCATCTTGGGAGAATGAATGAGTGGTTAGGATCGTCTGCAAAGGTGCCATCTTTATCAGCATCATAAAATCTGATAGTATTTCAACCACATAAAAATATGCATCCAAGCCGAAAAGATCTTATAACAAAACAAATCATGTTGGGTCGTTTTAACAGCTTTTCATTTCCTTAAAAGGGATATTTCATTTTTTACTGTTTACTTTTAGTATTGAAGCATCATCCAGACAGTTTTGGTCAAAGTTCCATTCCTGAGATGTGTGTCGTCTGGCTTAGTTGCTTGCATGAGCCAAATAGTGGTAGAGGTGAGACTCACCCAAAATCCTGCTTCAAAATGACTCCAAATAAAATTCTACAGACTATTACGTTTTCTGGGGTCCTGTAGAAAAATGTGATATAGAACTAACTATTTCAGCTGAAGTACGTTGCCAGTGTTGTTCCACTTGCATGAGCAACAAGTATGACACTCCAGAGTTGGCATGTCATGTCTCGCTTGTCAACAGCGGATAACGAAAACAAGCAGCATTGCACTAACTATGACAGGGATACGGATAGCCTAGATGTTCCTAGCTATGACAGGGATACGGATTTCCTAAATGTCCATGGATAACCTACATGTTCCTAGCTATGACAGGGATAAGGACAACCTAGATGTCACTAGCTAGGACAGGGATATGGATAACCTAGATGTCACTAGCTAGGACAGGGATATGGATAACCTACATGTCCCTAGCTATGACAGGGATACGGATAGCCTATATGTCCCTAGCTATGATAGGGATACGGATAGTCTACATGATCCTAGCTATGACAGGGATACGGATAGTCTACATGATCCTAGCTATGACAGGGATACGGATAGCCTATATGTCCCTAGCTATGACAGGGATACGGATAGCCTATATGTCCCTAGCTATGACAGGGATACGGATAGCCTATATGTCCCTAGCTATGACAGGGATACGGATAGTCTACATGATCCTAGCTATGACAGGGATACGGATAGCCAAGATGTCGAAAGAAGCTACATAGGTAGTTGGATTGCTAAAGTAGTAGTGTATAACATGTTTATATGTTCTTTAACTTATTCAAAAGTGTATTTTTCTATTAGTTGTATGTGTTGACTTTCATAACCTTTATATTACTAATGTATTGTCGAAAACATATACATGCACAATGTGTCTTTATTTGGGAACAACAAGTAACTTTGTTGTTCACATGCACATAGCCAGTTATACACCTTGTATTTACATGGTTATAGCC
Source organism: Oncorhynchus masou masou (assembly GCF_036934945.1). Taxonomy (NCBI): domain Eukaryota; kingdom Metazoa; phylum Chordata; class Actinopteri; order Salmoniformes; family Salmonidae; genus Oncorhynchus; species Oncorhynchus masou. The sequence goes on along the minus strand of NC_088243.1, from coordinate 32,223,025 downwards.
ATGTTGTGTAATAACATGTAATGACACCAAGTTCAGTCTTTATACATTCTTCAGAATCAAGTGGTTCAGAGAAGCAAGTGTGCGTCCTCAGACTCCTTGAATCCAACGTATACTCCTGAAGGTAAAGGACACTTTCTACGGATGGCCTCAACGACACATGATGAGTAATACGGTCTTACCTTTTCCAAGCTACTCCCTTGAGTGCCCATTCCATCACAATGTGAAACGCAACAAGACAATATTGACTATGGAACAGTGGAAAATATCAACAAGGGATCATTATATGAAACAGATAATGTATACATATCAATTTTAATGTATTATTTATAACTTCAATTTCAGATGTTTACTTCCTGCCTGTTATTTTAAGTTGATCTTAGGGACATGGAAAAACATTTAATTACTCCTGGGTTGATAAGGGCTAGGAGATATGCATGATGTCACCCAGACTGTTGTGCTGTGATCAACATCAGTGTCTTCGGTTGCCATTATCAAGTCCAATCGGAACAGCACAGACATTCAATTTCAGTCAACATTGGCTTGAATTTCTCAGATTCTTCACATTCACAACACCAGTTCCAAGTTTGTGGGGACGTTTAGAAAAAATGTTGTTGGGGTGGGGGGGTGAGTCTGGCCACTGCCACTGTATGGCTCATGCAAGCAACTAAGCCTGTCAAAGAAATCTCAGGAATGGAACTCTGACCATAACTGTCTGGATGATGCTTTAACACTGAAAGTAAGTGGAAATTAGGTCTAAAATGCAACAAAAAAAGAAAAAGGAAATATCCCTTTAAACCGGTCAAATCTTTCACGTTTTGTTTGTTATTGCATTTTCTCCCTGGTCCTTAAGCGTCTTTGCTGGGCGAGAGAAGCAGATATGAAAGAGGAAAGAGAAACTTTAGCAATGTCAACTAGATTGAAGCATTCTATTGATTTATGACATTCTGGTGAGCAAGAGTTTTAGTCTTCTACGGCAGTGGTTCGCAAACTTTTTATAGGTCCGTACCCCTTCAAACATTCATCCTCCAGCTGCGTTCCCCCTCTAGCACCAGGGTCAACGCACTCTCAAATGTTGTTTTTTGCATCATTGTAAACCTGCCACACACGCACTATACATTTATTAAACAGAGTGTGAGTATGTCACTTCTCACAAGCCGGGTAGTGATAAATAGCTCTTATAGGACCAAAGCACAAATAATAATCAATAGTTTTGCTCTTTATTTAACCATCTTACATATAAAACCTTATTTGTTCATCAAAAATTGTGAATAACTCATCACTGGTTAATGAGAAGGGTGTGCTTGAAAGTATGCACCTAACAACTGGGTTGTATTGGTTTGAAATATTTTTCCACACAGTCTGTCACACCCTGACCATAGTTTATTTTGTATGTTTTGGTTGGTCAGGGTGTGATCTGAGTGGGCATTCTATGTTGGATGTCTTGTTTGTCTATTTCTATGTCTGGCCTGATATGGTTCTCAATCAGAGGCAGGTGTTAGTCATTGTCTCTGATTGGGAACCATATTTAGGTAGCCTGGGTTTCACTGTGTGTTTGTGGGTGATTGTTCCTGTCTCTGTGTTTTGCACCAGATAGGGCTGTTTTCGGTTTTCGTACGTTTGTTATTTTGTTAGTTTAATCGTGTATAGTTTCCTTATGAAATAAAATGAATCACAACTACGCTGCATTTTGGTCCGCTCCTCCTTCCCACAACGAAAGCCGTGACAGAATCACCCACCACAACAGGACCAAGCGGCGTGGTAACGGGAAACAGCAAAGGTAGCAGAAGGAGCAGCGAAAAAAGGACTTCTGGACTTGGGAGGAAATCCTCGACGGGAGAGGACCCTGGGTTAAACCAGGGGAGTGTAGCTGCCCCAAGGAGCAACTAAAGGAGGAATGGACATGGGAGGAGGAATTATTCGGAGAAGGACCCTGGGATCAGCCTGGAGAATATCGAACGCCCCAAAGAAGAACTAGAGGCGGCGAGAGCTGAGAGGCGCTGGTATGAGGAGGCAGCGCGGCAACGCGGATGGAAGCCTGAGAGTCAGCCCCAAAATTTCTTGGGGGGGCTCACAGGGAGTATGGCGACGCTAGGTAGGAGACCTGCGCCAACTTCCTGTGGTTACCGGGGGGCTAGAGAGACCGGGCAGGCACCGTGTTATGCTGTGGTGCGCACGGTGTCTCCAGTGCGGGTGCATAGCCCGGTGCGTCCTATTCCAGCTCCACGTATCGGCCGGGCTAGATTGAGCGTCGAGCCAAATGCCATGAAGCCGGCTCTACGCATCTGGTCCCCAGTGCGTCTCCTTGGGTCGGCTTACATGGCACCAGCCTTACGCTCGGTGTCCCCGGTTATTCCACCTTGCCGCACTGGCAGAGCGACCGGGAGTATTCAACCAGGTAAGGTTGGGCAGGCTCGGTGCTCAAGAGCTCCAGTGCGCCTGCACGGTCCGGTCTACCCAGTACCACCTCCACACCCCAGCCCTCCGGTGGCAGCTCCCCGCACCAGGCTTCCTGTGCGTGTCCTCGGCCTAGTACCACCAGTGCCAGCACCACGCATCAGGCCTACTGTGCGCCTCGCCTCTCCAGCGCTGCCGGAGCCTTCCTCCTCTCCTGCGCTGTTGGAGTCTCCCGCCTGTTTAGCACAGCCAGAGCCGCCAGTCTGCAGGGAGCCGCCGGATCCGCCAGTCTGCAGGGAGCCGCCGGATCCGCCAGTCTGCAGGGAGCCGCCGGATCCGCCAGTCTGCAAGGAGCCGCCGGATCCGCCAGTCAGCCAGACTCTTCCAGATCCGCCAGTCTGCTGGAGCCTCCCGCCTGTCCCAAGCTGCCCCTCTGTCCCGAGCTGCCCCTCTGTCCCGAGCTGCCCCTCTGTCCCGAGCTGCCCCTCTGTCCCGAGCTGCCCCTCTGTCCCGAGCTGCCCCTCTGTCCCGAGCTGCCCCTCTGTCCCGTGTTATTTAGTAGGGTTGCCATGGCTAGGAGGTCACGGAAGCGGACAAGGTGGGGGAGGACTACGGGAAGCAGTAATCGTTTCAAAACATCTCCTGCCATGTCACTGATGCATCGTGAAACAGTGTTGTTTGATGAAGACATTGTATAGTTTATTTTGGTCTTTTCCCCCAGCCATATCCGCAGCAGCAGGAAGAATTAAGTCCTCCACAATAGTATGGGGCTTGCCTGTCCTAGCCACTCAGTAGCTCACCATACAAGACGATTCTAGCCCCTTCTTATTAATGGTATTTGTTACTTTTATACAAGTCTTACTACTCAAAAGTCATCTTAATTCTCACAAAAAACTATGGTGGCTTATTTTTCAAATTGCCATGTTTTGTTTAAGAGTGAAGGCTTAATCAAGTTGTGAGAGAGCACTTTTGCACATGTAACACTGTGGCTGAGGAAAGGCACTACTCCCAAATAAATGTAGTTCATCATATTTGCACCTCTTAGATGGTCCAACGTCCCTGTTTGTTGTTCGGCGCTTTTCCAGATAAGGGGGCAGTAGCTCTTCAGCTGCATCAGATTCACAACTGTCAGTGTCCATGCTAGCTGGGCTAACATCAAATGTAGAATTACTGATGTTAGCATTGGATGTGCTCGTGGAAGCAGAACAACTTGTCGTCGACAGGTGCAGTACTACCAGTAGAGCTGGTATGTGTCTCTATCGACGCGGGCCTTACTTTTTTGAACATTGATCAATATTCGAGCAAACGGAATGAGCAGCAGCTATGTTTGGCTACATACGGACCGTTAGTGGAATTCCCGCGAGAGAGTAACGGTTAATGTGATTGGATGTTAATTATGAGACTAGGTTACCTGAATTTGACATTGTGTTGTTATTTTGTTGAACACTAGATGGTTTAAATTTTATTTTTGGCAGTGAAACGAGGCTACTCAGGTGAAGAAAAAAACTCACCCAAACGTAAAGCCCCATTGGAAAATATAAATGGACGTTTGAAAATGTGCAGAATATAGATATTTCTTTAAAAATAAAGTGAATCACAACGCGTACCCCAGTTTGGGAATACTTGTTCTAGGGTAACAAGTAATGACAGAAGAGAAGCTGCATTTGCATGTATCCAATTATAGACAAGTTGACTAACAAATGGCCTACCAAAATGTTGGAAATTATATGAAGAAACGTATGCCTATCTAAAATGGCCTGTCAAAAAAAGGTTAATCTCTCTCTGACTGGGCATTTTCTATATTTGCGGGTGAGGGTCAGGGGCGGGCCTCAGATTTTAACATATACAGTACCAGTAAATAGTCTGGACACACCTACTCATTCAAGGGTTTTTCTTTATTTTTTACTATTTTCTACATTATAGAATAATAGTGAATAAATAAAACTATGAAATAACACATATGGAATCATGTAACCAAAAGTGTTTTGTTACTACAAATGTATTTTAGATTGGCATTCTCTCAACCTCCATCACCTGGAATGCTTTTCCAACAGTCTTGAAGGAGTTCCCACATATGCTGCGCACTTGTTGGCTGCTTTTCCTTCACTCTGTGGTCCAACTCATCCCAAACCATCTCAATTGGGTTGAGGTCGAGTGATTGTGGAGGCCAGGTCATCTGATGCAGCATTCCATCACTCTCCTTCTTGGTCAAATATCCCTTACACAGCCTGAAGGTGTGTTGGGTCATTGTCCTGTTGAAAAACAAATGATAGTCCCACTAAGGGGAAGCCAGATGGGATATCGCTGCAGAATGCTGTGGTAGCCATGCTGGTTAATTGTGCCTTGAATTCGAAATCAATCACTGACCGTGTCACCAGCAAAGCACCTCCACACGGTGGAAACCACAAATGCGGAGATCATCCGTTCACCTACTCCGTGTCGCACAAAGAAAGCAGTTGGAACCAAACATTTCAAATTTGGTTCAAAGTTCTTGACGTTTTCCGGATTAACTAACATTCATGTCTTAAAGTAATGGACGGTAATTTCTCTTTGCTTTTTGAGCTGCTCTAGCCATAATATGGACTTGATATTTTACCAAATAGGACCATCTTCTGTATACCACCCCTACCTTGTCACAAAACAAACTGGCTCAAATGCATTAAGGAAATAAATTCCACAAATTAACTTTAACAAGACACACCTGTTAATTGAAATGCATTCCTGGTGACTACCTCATGAAGCTGGTTGAGAGAATGCCAAAAGTGTGCAAAGCTGTCATCAAGGCAAAGGGTGGCTACTTTGAAGAATCACAAATATGAAATATTTGTAGTAAGCAAAAGTTAAAGTAGCCACCCTTTGCACTGCCTTGGCGACAGATTCCATATGTTATTTCATCGTTTTGATGTGTTCACTATTATTCTACAATGTAGAAAATAGTACAAATTAAGAACAACCCTTGATTGAGTAGGTGTATCCAAACTTTTGACTGGTACTGTGGTCGGGTGGTTGCGGATAGGTTCTTAGCAATTGCGGGCGGGTGCAGGTGTACGAACAGTTGACCCGCGCACCACTAGCTTATGCATTTATAAGTAAGTAGTCTAAACCACATTCACATTAGCACATAAGATATCATTAATGACAACATTGTATATCGTTCCAGTGGATCTAATCACAATGCTGTTGCTGTGCAGTCATGACCAACCCTTAGATAAATACATGTTTGCCTAAGTATACAACAGAGCACTTAGGACTATTGTGAACACTTTAGTTGGGACGTTACCATAGAGACCCTCTTTCTCACACACACACACAAATTAAGAATCAGGACACAAACTCTGTCACACAAAGTTGCCCCTGCCAAAATTACACAGTTGCTTCATTGGCACTGTAATTATAGTACTCCAAACAACACAGCTCAATGGTGGCTGGGTGTTGACGCAAACGATACACATAATAATACACACAAAAAGAGGGTTAAGAACAAAAATCACACGTTCCTTGAGACTTTAAGATAAACATTGATTAATACGTGGCTATTGATTTACCTGCATCCACACACATGAGCAATCATTAGCCTCCCCTGTGGTTTTCCAGCCCAGCCCAATCCTGCTGGAGCAGGCCTGTGCTCTGACATGCTGTTTACTTTTCCCTCACAATAGACGTGGTGCTTTCACATTGGCCAGGAGAAACGTCTACTGAACAGTCCTACACAGGGCAACAGCAGCAAAATAGTTCATCAGTAACTACAAGACAGTGTAGAGGATAGAATGTTGTGTTTGCCTCCCTTCTTTAAGAACTGAACGGCTTGTGATTGTAAATCCTGGAGCAGTGAGGGCCCTGACAGTTTGCACTACCGTATGTCATTGACCCACATCAATTCCATGGGATCTGTAGGTCTCCAGTTTTATGAGGAAGCCTGGGGAGGGAAGCAGTGAAAAACTGCATTGCCTGAAGCAACCATCAGACCCACATACCACTATGTATATAAACCAGGCCACATATCAAACATCTGCAGTGCAGCTCATCCCGAGTATCCCAATCCAGCTATTGAAGGGTGTATATTTTCTGGTTAAAATGTATCACAGCAAAGGCGGACCAGTTTGTGCGACTTTGGTTTGGTTAACCTGCTATGGCAGTCATATACAGACCAGTGTAATGCAACAGCACAACCTATACAGTGCCTTCAGAAAGTATTTGCTCATTTTTACACATTTTGTTGCGTTACAGCCAGAGTTGAAAATGGATTCAAATTAAAAGTGTGTGTAGGCCAGTGACAAACAATACCCCATAACGTCAAAGGGGAATGAAAAGCTGAAATGTCTTGAGACAATAGGTATTCCACCCCTGTCATGGCAAACCTAAATACATTCAGGAGTAAAATAGTAATAAGTCACAAAGTTGCATGGCCTCACTCTGTGTGCAATAATAGTATTTAACATGATTTTCTAATGACCATCTCATCTCTGTGCCCCACACATTCAGATAATTGTAAGGTCGAGCAGGTCGAGCAGTGAATTTCAAACACAGATTCAACCACAAAGACCAGGGAGGTTTTCCAATGCCTCGCAAAAAGGGCACCTATTGGTAGATGGGTTAAAAATAAAAAATAAAAATCAGACATTGAATATCCCTTTGAGCACAATGAAGTTATTACACTTTGGATGGTGTATCAATACACCCAGTCATTACAAAGAAGCAGGTGTCCTAACTGTTGCTGGAGAGGAAGGATACCGCTCAGGGATTTCACCATGAGGCCAATGGTTACTTTAAAACAGTTACAGAGTTGAATGGCTGTAATAGGAGAAAGCAGAGGATAGATCAACATCCTTGTAGTTACTCCACAACACTAATCTAATTGACAGTGAAAAGAAGGTTGTCTAGCAATGATCAACAACCAATTGACAGCGCTTGAAGAATTCTGAAAATAGGCAAATGTTGCACAATCCAGGTGTGGAAAGTTCTTGTGAATCTTTCTGGGTAAGTCTACAACTGTAAATTGATGCCAAATGTGATTCTAACATGTATTGACTCATGGTTTAATATGTATCTAATCAAGATATATTAGCGTTTTATTTTAATGATTGTATTTATTTTTAACAAATGTTAGAATTTTTCTTCCACTTTCACATTGGAGTATTTTGTGTAGATCGTTGACAAAAAAATGACAATTGAATAAATGTTTATCCCACTTTGTAACAACAAAACACTAAAAGTGAAGGGGCGTGAATACTTTCAGAAGTATTGTGTAAGTGAGGGTTGGAATAAGTTTACACTACTGGAGTTGTTGCAAAAGTGACTCAGAGTGAAGAAGCAGACCAGGCTGGTACATGTGCCCGTGGGGACAAGTCAAAAAGGGTGTGGCAGTGAAACAGACATCTTTGTTTAAATAGTGAATATAGCTTGGTTTAAGCAGGAGCACATTCACCTTGATATGGGAGTCTGGGCTCCAGGATTTAAAGTGGCAGTGCAAAGTTTAATTTCCAGTCAGACTCAATGCCCAGTCATCCTACAGCATCCCCTCCGACCCAACGGCTCCCCAGGGTAGTATAAGCTACAGTTTTGAATAGAGTAATACTTTGTGAAATAATGTGACGTGCTGCAATAATAATTGAGTGTTAACATTAAACTAGTGTGAAAGTGGCTTTACTGTTCTTTCATGAATCAGGGTGTGCCTTCAGTCTGTAGCCGGTATCAAACAAAGGAAAGCAGCAGCACTCAAGTAAAGGGCATTTTACAGAGAGGCAGTCGATTAGAACACCATACACATTCGAAACCAGAGAAGTGCATGCATTCATTATTTATGTCCATTGCTATAGGTGAGGCACCACTATAGGGGAAAACTGGAATTACCCAATGAATTCCATTTCCTACGAAGGATCGTCACATGAAGCAATGACAGCGGGGGGAGGTTTCTAAAACATTTTGTTGTGTTGTGCACATGGCTCTGGGCAGTTCCTCGTCTTCCTATTTATTTGTTGTGCAAAACAGTAGAAGGAGGAAACATTGTAATACATCCGATAAGACAAATGGCCTTCCAAAGAGAGAGGCTGAATGCCAGGATTTCAAGAATACTGTATATATCTACGCATTCATCTTGAGAGGAAATCCCTCATATACGTTTTGTCGTTGCTATTAAAGGATGTGTGGATCAGGATAGTGATAAAAATGCAACACAACAATACATGCCAATGAAGTGAGATAAGGGCCGTCGACAGTGAATCAGGGACATTGTTATTTTATTAGTACTTTTTTGGGCCCATCCTTTTGTCCTTTTTGGAGGACAAAGGTAACTTTGCTTTACATTTTTGTTACAAATGGGCAATTCCACGGTAGACTCAGATTTTTCACTTACAATGTATGCCAAACAAAAAACATTGATTTCAAAAGTTTAACAAACCATACAACTATGTACAAGGAAGACTTCGTTTACACAGAACATTTTACAAAAACACATTGACTGGAAGAACTGTGCAGATGCAAAGTTTGTTAACAGAATTTCTGTAAAATCTCCCTCAGTTTTTATGAGTCCATGTTTTCCAAAGAAAACTAATCTTTGGTCCGAATGAAGATTCAAATGGTGTCTGCAGAAAGAATTGGGTTATTGAACTACAGTAAGTAAAGTGGATTTACTCCCAGTAACGGAATAGCGGAGACAATTTAATCATGGGTCCCTTATCTGTGCTACGCAGAAATGCATAGTTATGGACGTGAATGCCATTCTCTTCATGGGGATGTATCCTAAATAGGTACACAAATGTAGAAATATGAAATATCCTCCTCTGCATATCTGGGTATTATTCTACACACTGACTATTATTTTAATGAGCTCTTCCCCCAAACAAGACCAAATCTGGTTGGTCCGGACCAAATCTGAACTAATCATAGACATCCATGTTTGACAAATTTGGACATCAGAGTACAGCAAAGTATAGTGTACTCAACTCTAGTGTGCTCTACTGTTTACTATACTATTCTTTACTGTCCTGTACTGTATTGTCCGAACTGGTGAACCCAACAGTGGTTTGTGACTGGGGCGGCAGGGTAGCCTAGTGGTTAGAGCATTGGACTAGTACCGGAAGGTTGCAAGTTCAAATCCCCAAGCTGACAAAGGTACAAATCTGTTGTTCTGCCCCTGAACAAGGCAGTTAACCCACTGTTCCTAGGCTGTCATTGAAAATAAGAATTTGTTCTTAACTGACTTGCCTAGTTAAATAAAAGGTAAAATAAAATAAAAACTACTATGATTTAACTCTTTAGCCAATTCAATTGCAGAAATTCTGTTAACAATTTTTGGGAAATTCCATTACCAATCTGGTAACAGAATTTAAAGTTTTAAGCACTTGTAAAAAAATACATCTGGTGACCACCATTTGCCTAATGCAGCGGGATACATCTCCTTCACATAGAGTTGATCAGGCTGTTGATTGTGGCCTGTGGAATGTCGTCCCACTCTTGGCTGTGCGAAGTTGCTGGATATTGGTGGGAGCTGTCGTACACGTCGATCCAGAGCATACCAAATGTGCTCAATGGGTGACATGTCTGGTGAGTATGCAGGCCATGGAAGAACTGGGACATTTTCAGCCTCAAGGAATTGTGCACAGATCCTTGCATTACCATGCTGAAACATGAGGCGATAGCGGTGAATGAATGGAAAGACAATAGGCCTCAGGATCTTGTCACAGTATCTCTGCACGTTGAAATTGCCAAAGATAAAATGCAATTGTGTTAGTTGTCTGTAGCTTATGCCTGCCCATAACATAGTACCCCATGGTGGCAGTTCACATCAGCAAACCACGCGCCCAGACGATGCCATACAACGCTGTCTGCCATCTGCCTGGTACAGTTGAAACTGGGATTTATCTGTGAAGAGCACACTTCTCCAGTGTGCCAGTATTGAACATTTGCCCACTGTACTCGGTTACGCCGCCGAAATGCAGTCAGGTCAAGACCCTGGTGAAGATGACGAGCATACAGAGAATCTTTTTCTGCAGAAACTCTTCAGTTGTGCAAACCTACAGTTCCATCAGCTGTCTGGGTGGCTGGTCTTAGAAGATCCTGCAGGTGAAGAAGCCGGAAGTGGAGGTCCACGGCTGGCATGGTTACACACGGTCTGCGGTTGTGAGGCCAGTTGGACGTACTGCGAAATTCTCTAAAATGAAGTTGGTGGCTTATGGTAGAGAAATGAACATTCAATTATCTGGCAACAGCTCTGGTGGACATTCCTGCAGTCAGCATAACAATGTTATACTCCATTAAAATTGAGCCTTCTGTGGTATTGTGTTGTGTGACAAAACTGCACATTTCAGTGGCCTTTTTTTGTCCTCAGCACAAGGTGCACCTGTGTATATGATCAAGCTTTTTAATCAGCTTCTTGATATGCCACACCTGTCAAGGTGGATGGATTATCTTGGCAAAGGAGAAATCCTCACGAACAGGGATGTAAACAAATTTGTGAATACAATTTGAGAGAAAAGCGTTTGTGTGTATATGGAAAATGTCAGGGATTTTTTATTTCAGCTCATTAAATGAACACTACATGTTGCGTTTATGTTTTTGTTCAGTATACAGTGTTTTCAGTAATAACTATTACCGATCATGAGGTTTTTAATCCCACCCCTCTGCTACTCTCATTCAGGGTCATTGTTGCTGTAAGGGGGAAATATGTGGAGTCGAGCACAGATCTGTTCAAGTCTGAGTGCTTTTGGGACACTGTAGCCATGCAGCAGCTTGTCTAAGAGTAGAGGCTGCATTCCTGAGAGATTGATAATTGCTGAGGAACTCCCCTTTCCAAATCTCCTTCAGCCTCTCTCTTGTTCTCCTTTCTCATGACTGGGCACTTGAATTTGCCTGTTTCTAGACCTCCTCAGTCTTGCCATGGGCCTAAGCCTGGACCTCTGTATTTTTGGAAGAAAACCAGGGGAGAATAAGTATTTTGACAGTAGTGACAGTGGCTACTGGGGGGGAAAACACAGCTGAGACTTAAAGTACATCCTCCCCTGCCACCTTTGAAGCCTCTGTTCTCGCCAGTTAAAACAAGCCCTCTGTGCCCTGACCACAATAACACACACACACACACACTGAGCATGCTAAGAGGACTAGGAAACATTATTGGAAACTCTATGGGACATGCAGAAATACAGGAGAACAGTCTAATCCAGCAATGGAAAGATGCAAATGTTCTCTATGTAAATGTTTTTTTTATATATTTCAGAAGGCTTAAATGGGCAACTAAAAGAAAGTATGTCCCATTTGGCTAATACAACTGAAACACAGTCCCCAAGCTTATACTTATGCACCGTCAAGGACAGTCGGACTGAAAACATGAGACACACATTGAGGGCCAATGTTTTAACTCATTGGATTTCTCATTAATATTGATCAAAGGCTCATTGATGACAGATGAGTAACTCAGCCAATCCCACTGATTAAACCTATTGTCTGCCACTCCGTCTACACACAGAAGGCTCCTCACTACACTGCAGACATGAGTCACTGCTGATTCCACTACACTCACGACAGTCGCCCATTCCAGACTGTGATTAGAAGGTCTACAGCCCATCATAATAGCGGGATGTTCTCTTTCCACTGCGTTGCAGAGGCATCCCCTCCTGGCTCTGTGGTTACATAAGGCACCTGTTATCTCCATGGATACAAGCCATGGCCTGGCTTGCGGCCAGGTGAGAAGGAAGCACCACCAGTAAAGGACACACCCTTCCTAAACAAAAAAGTATCTTGTCTCCACTACAGTTCAGACTGTTCTGTAGAGGTCAGGGTGAACTCATTAGGGGCAGAGGTTAGATGGATTGGTTGTGTGAAATGGTCAGGAAAGAGACTATACACCAATGTTCATTAGCAGACTACACTGGTAATTACTGCTAATTATCAGGTTCTAGTTGTCCATAATAACATTAAATGAGAAAGAACAAGCAACTGACATATTATGTGACAACATCTAGCAGGACTGATAAATCTGGCCAATTTGTCTCCAAAAGGACTCTTCATCCATGGAAAGACACCAATACATTTCCCAACTGATCTGCAGTCAAGACAATGTAATGCTTTAAGCTTCCAGTTGAAAGTCCATGGACAGGCAATGTACAGTATGTCTACAAACAGAGGGAGACCCTGGGGAACTGACAATGTCAGGTTGTCTTCACTCATGATAAAGGAAATAAAATAGACTGCCATGTGGCCATTTCCTGGGAGAGATCATACCAACCAAAATCACCAGTGCCATAAGATTGTCAGTGTCCATGAGTACTGCTCAGATAATTAATAGAAAAACTGATTTAGCCTTTCATTGTGAAGACCTCCTTAGTAAAACTTTTTTAGGATTATATCTTTCTACCCGTTTGTTTAACTGTTCCTGGATCAGCAAAGGCCAAGCTACACAAATCTCCACCACCTCTGAACCTGCATCCCACTTCTGACATTAACTTTGGGCTCCCGAGTGACACAGCGATCTAATGGCACTGCATCTCAGTGCTAGAGGCGTCACTACAGACCCTGGTTCGATTCCAGGCTGTATCGCAAACGGCCGTGATCGGAATTCCCATCGGTCGGCGCACAATTGGCCCTGCGTCGTCCTGATCAGGCCATCATTGTAAATAAGTGTTTGTTCTTAACCGACTTGCCTAGGTGAATAAAGGTTAAATAAAATGCCAATGGTTGGCTGTACCTTAGCCAAGTACATCAACTCCTCCACTGAGTTGAGTGAAGACAGGTTTTTTTTTTAAATGAACCTCAGACTCCTTTGAGTTGTTATGCATCGATACTTAAATTCTTAAACCCTTACTGTGTACCCTTAAACCCTTACTGTGTATTTTTCCTCTGTTGCATGCCTTTCTTTGCTTAAATCCATACTTTAACATTTTATTATACTCAAATACAACCACCGAATGTTTCCTTGTTGAGATTCAATTTACGCATTCGCACCGAGTTACCATCTTAGAGCAACAACAATGAGGAAACAGCCAGGTTTCAGATAAACGTTTAATTAAAAAGCATGGATTTAAAGGCCTGTAACAACAGAAGACAAACATAGGTGCACAGTAAGGGTATTGACTCAGTGACTAGAAGGATTCTTCGGTGCTTAGCCTGAAGACCTGGCATTGAATTCAATGTCGGACATAAATTAACGTTTGGATCGTTTTAAGTTTCCTCTCACGACCTCCACAAGACAGAATGTTGAATAAATGTAGATTTTAACTTACTTTACCGGTTGTTCGTGCGGTTGGCCCTTTTGCAGGAAGGAATGTGAGACAATATTTCCACCTTACTTTACCGGTTGTTCGTGCGGTTGGTACTTTTGCAGGTAGGAATGTGAGACAATATATCCACAGCAAAGTATAATAACAGCCCATTCAGATTTCTGTATTTTTATATTGTGCTAGAAATCTGAATACACTACCAGTGCTTTGAAAAATTGATGTAATTTTACTTTCCTGTGCATATATTGTCTCACAATCCTACCCGCAAAAGGACCAACCACACAGAAAACCGGTAAAGTACGTTAAAATATAATTGTATTCAACATTCTGGCTTGTGGAGGTCATAAGGGGGAAACTTTCCTGATGCAAAACACTCAATTATGCCTGACGTAGAATTCAAATGTATCCAACGTGGATAGTCTGCGCTTCAGGGTAGTCTGCGCTCTAGCTGTGCTGTACCAATCAACCGCCAATCATAGCATATTTCAGAAAGCCTAACACACATTCTAAAAGCTAGATACCTCAATGAGATCTTATGTTTCCTCACTATTTAATAAGAAAGTTATTCTATGATGAAAGTTATGAATTTACAAGTTGGATAATTGTCAGAACTTTAAAAAAAGTCTAGACTGAGATAAAACACCGAGTTACATTCCTTTGCTCATTATCACACAAAAGGGACATTCAGCAGTGCTAAAGACACTGTTTGACCATAAAATATGAGAAACATAAAGAATTCAAAAGGTTTTACCTTTTGGAAAAAAAGTTTTAGGTCCCGATTTGATAGATAAGTCTTCCTTATCTGCTTTCCATTTGAAGGGTTTCCACTGCGTTCCTCTCAAGTTTATTTTCAGAACCTGGACTGAAAATCCAGGTAAACCATATCCGCAAAGTGTGCCACAGGAGGAGACTAGCGATATTTTGCTGAAACGCTACAATAATTGTTCTGTACAAACTAGAGCAATCGGTTTTGCACACGGACGCTCCAATTGTTTCCAACAACTGACAAAATGCTTGCGTCTGTTCTGTCCAACCTATGGCTGTAGTGCGCGCACAGGTGAGGACATGAAAGGAACTACCGATGATGTTGAGGACCGCCCGTCTAGTGGCGGGGAAAATATCCCTCATTTAACGTGTTATCGTTCTCTTTTCTTCTTCTCTATTATTGCCCACCAACAAAAAGGTTATTAAAGATTGCATTATCACTTGTTGGTGTGTAGATACGACTTTTAGATTGACATGATAACAAATATTTCTGACACATGAATATTTTTTTATTTATTTAACCAGGCAAGTCAGTTAAGAACAAATTCTTATTTTCAATGACGGCCTGGGAACAGTGGGTTAACTGCCTGTTCAGGGGCAGAACGACAGATTTTGTACCTTGTCAGCTCAGGGGTTTGAACTCTCAACCTTCCGGTTGCTAGTCCAACACTCTAACCACTAGGCTACACTGCCGCCCCAATATAGTGTAACTTCTTATTTTGACAGCTATCAGAGTGATTCAGGTCAGATTTATTTTCATCAGATAATTGAATTATTTATCATAGGTGGGGTACATTAAGTTATCTAATCTCATTATCACCAGAACAGCATATACAAGGACCAGATAAATCAGCACAAATAGGCTTCTCTTCA
Organism: Oncorhynchus masou masou; assembly: GCF_036934945.1. Taxonomy (NCBI): domain Eukaryota; kingdom Metazoa; phylum Chordata; class Actinopteri; order Salmoniformes; family Salmonidae; genus Oncorhynchus; species Oncorhynchus masou. The sequence continues at coordinate 32,207,783 of NC_088243.1, read as the reverse complement.
ATCTACTGAACAACTGAAATGAACATTTGAAAACAACTGAAATGTAATTACACTGTGAATGTTTAAATTATGTATTCAAAATAAACAAGAACAATACAATAATGTGTGTGTTATTAGTTTAAGAACACTATGTTTGTCTATTGTTGTGACTTAGATGAAGATCAGATCAAATTTGATGACTAATTTATGCAGAAATCCAGGTAATTCCAAAGGGTTCACATACTTTTTCTTGTCACTGTAGTTGAGGGTGCCAGTGACACCTTTATAACCCTTGTGCATGCAGCATATACACTGAGTGTACAAAACTTTAGGATCAACTTCCAAATATTGAGTTGCACCCCCCTTTGACCTCATAACAGCCTCAATTTGTTGGGGCATGGACTCTACAAGGTGTCAAAAGCATTCTACAGGGATGCTGGCCCATGTGACTCCAATGCTTCCTACAGTTGTGTCCAGTTGGCTGGATGCCCTTTGGGTGGACCATTCTTGATACACACGGAAAATTGTTCAGTGCGAAAAACCCAGCAGCGTTGCCGTTCTTGACACACTCAAACCGGTGCGCCTGGCACCTACTACCATACCCCGTTCAAAGGAACTTAAATATTTTGTCTTGCTCATTCCCCCTCTGAGTGGCACACATACACAATACATATCTCAATTGTCTCAAGGCTTAAAAATCATTATTTAACCTGTCCTTAATCTACACTGATTGAAGTGGATTTAACAGTTGACATCAAGAAGGGATAATATATTTCACCTGGATTCACCTGGTCAGTCTATGTCATGGAAGGAGCAAGTGTTCCTAACGTTTTGTACACTCAGTGTATTTGTTATTTTTCGGGTGTGGATTTCATATAAGCCCTCTTGGGTTTCAAAGCTCACCTGCACACCTTTTAACTTTGTTTTTGTCTGCACTGTTTTTCATTCACTTTACAAATAACTATAAAGATAAAACCGATGTTCAGAATAGCTTTATCTGACAAATATGCTAAGCGAATTAAACATGATTTTAGGAGATGTTTTCATGTCCAATTTGAAATTACACATGGGGTAAAATTCTGACATGCAGCTACCTGTACACTTCATGTATATTACAGTGTCTGAGAATGTCACTGTCTATGCCATATCATATCCAGATCAGATAGAGGTAAGAATAGACCGACTTGGATACCAGGAGCACAGACGCGTACTGAAGAAGTGATAAGAGAGGAATATACAGTATGTCTAGATAGAAGCTCATAGGATGGTGGAATCACAAAAACAGATCTCTAATGTTGACTGGATCCTTGTGCTTTTCTCAGTCTATTCTTGTGCAATTTCATAGATTAATCTTGGCTTTGAAAGAGCGCCGACTCCCATGAATCATAAGTCTTGCTATTTCACTGTGGATCCCATGACTTATCAGTCTGAATGATCTGTGAGTGCAACACAAACTCTCTCTTACCCTTTCCTCTTGTTCCTATCCTTGTCCACTTCTTTTGACAGGTGATGGAGACACCAATGACGGATCTACACAGCGGGAGGGAAGTTGAGTCTAAAGAGGACTTGCACTCTGAAGAGGAGTATATGTAGGAGGCACATTCTGTGGAGAGCAGCCTAACGGCAGCAGTAACCCACTCTGAGAGAAGCATGTACAGTGCCGGATATATGGTTCAAGCACGCATAACTGAGGTGGAACATACTTTTGTCCTGCTGGAGGGTAGCATGGACAGGATGAGGCTGCTCTTTGAGGAGTGCATAGAGGTGGGCCGTCTGGAAAGTCGGAGGAATGAATTGGTATGGGAGCTATTGCACCTGGAGTAGCCTATGCTGCAGGCTACGAGAGGTCAGTTGTTAGAGGCACATAGAGTCCTTACCAGCATCCAGTTGGAGTATATTAATCTGCAGATAGAGGTGGGACAGTTGAAGAGTAAGCCATTTGTCACAGCCAGACTGTATTCAGAGCCAGCTAACAGACTGCACAACAATATGATGGCCCAGTAGTCACACAGGTAAAGTGGAGTGGAAACCCCACAATGTTGCATGTAAGCTTTTGTGAGAATGCAGTTCATGTACCCTTTAGTAAAGGGTTACAGTATGATGGGCTTTTACATTTCCTCAGCATTTTCTTTTGTCATCCCTATGATGTGACGTTTCATGTTGACCCGTGTTATCAGATTTGTTATTGCTGTTAACGGCTGCCTGTCATTGAGAGTTGACTGTTAGCATGAGTGGAAACTTGCTTTAATCATTTTTTTTTTCTGCCCCCAGGAGGAGCTCCAGGCCCATGTCTTGTCTCAGAGGTAGTCCAGCTTCTGGAGACCCGGCACAACCAGCTGAACACCGTCACAGGGCCGTGAATGACTTCACTCACTGCCAACAAGCCTCACTGTGCCTTCAGCGGTAGCATGATGAATCTAGAAGGCTGGTATGAACCGTGGCTGCTAGCCCTGCTCCGGAGGCAGGGAAGGATACCAAGCCAGTAAAGGCATGGTGTAACTGTGCTAATTTCTCATCAGGAGACTGGACTCAGTTGAGGAGACCATGAGGAAGCTGAAGCTTCTTTTTTTTTGTTGAAAAAGGCAAAACAAACAATTGGAAGAATTGAATGGACTTTTGAGGGGAAGGATGTGGTATGCTACTGGCCATGAAATGCAGAGAACTAGCAGATGATCCTTTTGACCCTGAGGAATGAAGGTTTAGCAAATTAATATTTTAATCCTGTACTACTTACAATTGCCTGACATGTACAATTAACATTCCTGGGAGTCTCAATGTGATTTTATTACATGGGCTGTATTGAAGCAAGCAAGACATTTGCTGAAGGGGAATCATTACTTTTCCATGGAAGTACAGGATAGTTGACAAAACACATGGAATATCCACAACCCCTCCAGACCGAACATGTATTGTTTGCAAGTGTCCTTGATTGTGCATTTAGCCAATAATGTCAGTGATTGCTTTACTTAAACTGCTCTTAATACATTAACAATGACATTATGATAGTTGGCCTTGGCTGTGAGATCAGCATGTCTTAACTGTAAACTGCACTGCATGGAAGGTCTACTGTAAAAACAATGTTTATTATGAATACACATACACAGCAAAAAGAAATCCGATGCAGATGTGGCATACAAAGCAGGGATACTAGTCATACAAAGGTGATTGGGGAAATCTACAATACAGCTGTCAAGGGAATGAAAATCTATGTAATTTCTTATGAAATTAAACTGTATAAATGTTACTAACACAATGAGCATAATTTAAGATGTTTCCCCGCTACATTTATTGGTTTCCCCTTACAAAAATTCAAAACAACCCACTCTTATGCACCATGTCTTTTTTCGAAGACATTTAAACATTGTGTCCTATTGAGAAAAAAGGGGGAAAAAAAGGTGTTTTGAGGATGTGATCAATGGAGGGTTGTTGTGGGACTCAAGATTCACTCATGCCTGGACCTCAGTGTCTGCTGCTCCCTCTGGGTCCTCGTCATTGTAGATGTTCTCAGCCTGGAAAATGGAAAGACATTGTTACTCCGACTAATACAATAAAAAAGTTCTACATATTATAATAAGATGGTAATACTGGTAGTAAGTACTAAGGTAGTGCTTCTGCCATCCTCGCAAACCTGTTAGGCCTCATGAAATGAATAAACTATTCTTTATAGCCTCCCACTGTTTGACAGAGCACCGTCTTTCCTAAGGTCTTACCATCTGCCAAACTTCCATGATGTTGTCCTCAGACACCGAACAGATGACCCAGGGCTCGTTGGGGTTCCACGAGAAGTCTGAGATCTTAGCTGTGTGACCACCGTGAATGAACAGCAGTTCAGGTGGACCATCCTCAGCATCCTCTGGCGACTGCTCCTCTCCGATTTTACTGAGGTCCCACACGTTGAGTCGCCTGTCTGTGCCACTGGAGGCCAGGATGGTTTCATTATGAGGAGACCACTGGACCTTAAGGGAGGAAAGGAGCAGAAATATTTGACACAACTTAGTCATAAATGGTTCAACACACAGCTTGTGCAAAAAAGACTTCATAGGGAATAATTGTCCACTTCATGACTTAACATACCTGGAAGATCTCATCTTTGTGAGACTCAAATGAATGCAGCTTCAGTTTCAGGTTCCTCAGGTCCCAAAGAGCAACAGTCTTAAAAGGGAGAAACCGTTACAGCCACACAACTGCTTCACTAACTACAATATGAAAGAATCTTGGAAGAATTGAGAGCAGTAAGAGATCCAGCCCACCTTGTCTGCTGAGCCTGAGGCCAGGATGAACTCGCTGTAAGGGTTGAAGGACAGACAGTTGACCTCTGCAGTGTGGGCGTCCACAGCATGGCTAGGTTTCGACGTATTGTTTGATCGCGTGTCCCAACTGCACAGTAAACACAGTAACCAAGTGTTATTGTTCAATGACCAAGACCAAACAATGCTGCCATTCAAAAAGGTAGGTTTTTTTGTAGGAGAGTTAACTCATGGAGCCTTACATCATGAGTTTCTGGTCGTCAGCTACAGATCCAAAGAGCGACTCGTGCAGTAGATGCCAAGAAACATCCTCCACAACGGCTGTGTGTCCAGTGAATATAGTCTTCGCGTCCACAACCTTCCCCTCCTTAGGAACTGCACTGATGTCCCACATACAGATCGTCTGCAGACAGATGGGAAACAAGGTGAGAAAAGGAAAGACATGGAAGGAGGATGAGTGTTCAAGCACTTGCTCTGGGTCAAGTGCTAAGTCACTCACATGGTCATCAGAAGCACTGAGAAGGCAACCACTCAGGTTGGGGTTCCAGGAGAGACCGTAACCCTCCTTCTGGTGTCCCCTCAAACGCAGATCTGGGGTGCACTCTCCAGATGGATCTGTAGTACACAGGTAAACACATTATTACCAAACATTTTTAAATCAGGACTTGGACTTCCTGGCCATACACTTTAAAATGTGCAGTAAGCAGACCCACCTGGTTTGGAGGGATGTTTGGTGTAGTCAAAGACAAGCACATCACTGGTTGGGGTTTTGGTGGCAATGATGCAGGGGTTCTGGGGCATGTGGCGGGCTCTGTTCACCTCTCCCTCATGGTTTATCTTGATTTCAATCTCTATCTTACCACTGACTGAGCCAAAGCCTCCAAACTCTGAAGGGAGCGAGAGTCAGATCAGTGAGCTACAGCAAAAAGGACTAATGTAGATTACCACCAGTAAAATATTTTGAATGAACCAAAGCCTTAAAAAACATTTACACGGAAAGGTTGTAATTGTAGCGAAAACATTCTCTCACCGCCTTTCTCACTATCATAGTGAGAAGCATCAAACTGTGCGTCATCATTGGGCAGTTGCACGCTGGCAATGACCAGGTGATTCTGCTCATCTGATGTGTGTGTGCCAAGAACCAGCCTGTGTACACTGAAATCCTTCCCCTCAGGTCTAAAATTATAGAAAAAAAGGTGTTCCAAAAAAATATACATTTAAACAGTTCCCTTTTTATATTATGAAATAGGGGGCATTAGAAACTCAACATGGTCCATACAAGGATACAGTCGCAACACATTTTTTGTCGCCATCTTCCTAAAGACACTATAGTTCTCTCAGTAATCTAGCAAAGGCATATTTGTGCACAAGTATTCATGGCAACTATAGCTAGCTATGTATTTCTATATTGACATGCACAGATAATTGAAGCATTCAAGAAAAGTGGTCATCCAACTCAGAAATTCTGGCATATTTCTAGAGCTCCGACTTTTCTCCATGAATATCACTCGTGTTTTCACCTCGTTTTTTCGAAGTTCCCAGTTGTCTTGAAAGTACCAAATGAACCCTACCTGGTGACATCAGGCAGCCACTGTGCTGTGAGGCTGGGCCACTCCAGGGCGTGGGTCATCACCAAGTCATAAAGGAAGGGCGTGTTTTTCTTCCATATCTTGTACTCCTCATTTATCACCCTCTCCTCCACAGCATCATCAAACGCTGCTGTAAAACAGAATGAAAGTCAATCGAGACAGATTTAAATGTAACTCATACTAGCAGCAACCCATTCAAAGGAAATATAGTTGTGATTGAGGGTACCCTATTAACATTGAGAAAGTGTTAGCTAGCTAATTCATAGTTACGCCCTTTGAGTAGGGTTTCCCCGATGTTATCAAACGTATTGACAAATTGAGCGAACGTTAGCTAACTAATTTCACTCCCCCAAACAGGTTGTGTCTCTATCATTAAACAACGCTTTGCTTTTGAATACACTTAGCTTGCTAGCTAGCTAGCCCGAGCTGGGTACTTTTCTTTGTATACAATTACACATTCATTATCTCCACGATTGATACGCCGGGAACCCCTGGCCTACCTTGGTAGCTAGCTTATTCACTTTTGAATGAAATTACCTTCTTTATCAGCCATGGCGTTGATAATATTACACAAGTAGCTTTGTTTTCCGAAATAGCGCTTCGCGGAGAACAAGCACGCAGCCGGGCTACCTTGGCGGGAACGCTATAGAGGTTAAATAGCCAATCACCGTCAACTAAACCGGAAGATGTCGTATATGTATTCGTCAAAGAAAAGGCTCCGACAGGATTCCGGGTTACCAAAAATGTTTCCACTAGATAGCACAGCTACAAAGTGGCTATATCGTAATAATTCATGAAAACCAAAATGTGCTTTTTGGTCTTAGTTTAAGTCTCGGGTTAGCTAAATGTTAGCAGAGTGGTTAATGTTATTGGTTAGGTTTAAAATCAAATCTTAATAAGATAAATTGTTTTTAAAAAGGGAGGGGGGGGGTTTGCTCCGTGGCTGTGGTAACTAGTGACGATACAGCAAAAAGCGATATTTTTACCCCGCATTATTTAATTTCGGGGATCTTTATTATCCACCCGCACAGTAGGTGGCGGCATACACATATAATTGATACGAACGCCATTATATCAAAGAAGTAGAAGGCGAGCAATCTTTGGTACCTGATTGGTCACTACACTGACAATACTTCCTGAAACAATCCATGTTGCAACAGCAAGTATAAGTTTCAGTAGTTTAGGGTTCAAATCAACGAAAGAAATCACAATGGATGATCGTGAGCTTGATCTCACCGAGTCACAGAAAGATACCAAGTCGAAATACCCGGCGATCAACAAGAAGTATGAATGTGAGTTGCGAACTTGTGTAGCTAATCTGTTATGAACATGCTTGATGACAAGCTATACTTACATTTTTCGCTAGTTGCTTGCTTTGGCCTGATTTGAGATTGTTCACCAGGTAGTACATGAATGGGTTTCTGTTAAAATGTTCAGTGGAAGAGTATTTTTAGTGGAGGAGACAGCTCTACCTTCCGAAATTGCTTCATTGACACATTTATATTGTAGCCAGGCCTAGTAGATTAATACCCTCACATATTGGATTGAATGTTTACCTATACCCCACTCTACTTTATTGTAGTAACATGAGTTGAATAATTGATCTATCTATCTATTCATCTTGTAATTTGGATTCTCTCTAGATTTGGACCACACTGCTGATGTACAGTAAGTGGACTGACTACCCATGAACCACAGCAACTGCTGCTCCTACCCTTAACTGTGGTGGTTACACTTTTATTGCGAAATCCCCAAAGCCTACCTGATAATGCAGAGCAGCGATCTGTAACTTGACCGTACGGAGTGGCTTCCAACTTGGCACACACTGGTTGAATCAACGTTGTTTTCACGTTATTTCAATTCAATTACATTGAACCAACGTGGAATAGACGTTGAATTGACGTCTGTGCCCAGTGGGTTTGTCTTGCATTTGTGTCATAACTCTTATGTATGTTCCTAGGCTCCACTCTTGGGGAGACTCTCTGGAGGAGGCCTTTGAGCAGTGTGCCATGGCAATGTTTGGGTATATGACAGATACAGAGACAGTGGAGCCCATTGACACAGTAGAAGTGGAGTCAGAAGGTGAGATGGAATAACAGACTGAAAACAGCCATAATACTCATAGGGACAGTACATGTCTAGAGTAGATTATGGGGGACCAGTACGGGGGGGAAAATATATGCACTCACTAATGTAAGTCACTCTGGATAATAGTGTCTGCTAAATGAAAAATGTGATGTAAATATGTTTCATATGGTTCAATATTTTACTTACCATTGCATTGAATACTTTCTTATGTCTGTTTGTTTCCTGACCAGGTGATGACATGGAATCTCTTCTCTTCCACTTCCTAGATGACTGGTTATTCAAATTCAGTGCAGATCTTTTCTTCATTCCCAGAGTAAGGGCCTTCAACGTATTAATTCCAGTGAGGCTACATGGAGCTCGCTCTCTCTCCTACCCCCATCAATAGATGTATAGATTTCTTGGTGCCTGTAGGTATAATTGTAAGATGTCAAAGGAGCATGCACAGAATTGCATTGCAAAAAAAATGTGGGTTTGAAACCTGATTACAACTGGAAGATAACATTACATTTACCAGAAGTGTTTATTTATCTTGTATCCCTTACAACCCAGTTCATTACCAAAGCGCTATTGTTTGCTTCAAATAGCTCATGCTTCAAATGTAATAAGCTTTCAAAAAGATATCATGGCAACTACCAATTTCATTTAACAGTTACAATAATAAGGTATTGTCTAACTTAATGTATGTCTTCTAGGAGGTTAAAGTTTTGCACATTGACAGGATGCACTTCAAAATCCGCTCCATTGGGTAAGTTGATCTAAAGTTACACATGTCAGGATTTAGTTATTGCTCACTAGGTGGTGCTAATTTATACTCGCATGTGATTGATCATTGACTTTTGAGCCATGACATTACTCCTTGATGAAACAGTCTGAGGGGATATGGTGGGTTGGTTTTAGTTGGAACATTCTACCCCTGAGAAAGACAAGGGTTGCATGTTATCATTACTTCCTCCTCCAGTTCCTATGTCTGGAGTTCTGGTTCATTCTCAGCTTCCCTCCATGCCTCACATTGTTTTCCTCTGCTGTTGTAGGTGGGGAGAAGAGTTCAACTTGGTCAAGCATCCACAGGTGAGCGAACTGAGAAAGAGTTCTGCTGTCTGACTCCCTCCTGGCCATAAGGCATAATTACAGTTTATGTCCTGATGAAGATTGTTTATCCAACTGGTTGTGATATGTATTCTGTTACTGAAATATTATACTATATACATGATTAGTAGGCATAGTTTGTTTTCATTGATTCAGAAGTCATCTGATTACAATAGTTTGTATTTTTGAAAGTGTCACTTAACTATGTGTATATTGTCCCTAAAGGGGACAGAAGTGAAGGCCATCACTTACTCAGCCATGCAGATCCATGACATCGACAAGCCCGAGATCTTTGCCATAATTGACATCTGAGGATACTACTACTGAGAAACTGTCCCAGAAGGGAACAGGACAATAGAAACAAACCTATATGTGCCTGTGTGATTGGACAATTGATTTAGGGCAACAGCATAGGCTTTGAAAATTGACATTTTATTAAGGGCAACAGCATAGGCTTTAGAACTGGATGAGTGAAGTGTAATATTTCCCTGAATTTGAATTGTTTACAGACAGATATCCAGAGAGCAGCAAACATCAGCAGCAGCAGAGTAACTGCTTAAGATACACTACATGACCAACAGTATGTGGACACCTGCCCGTCAAACATCTCATTCTAAAAATAACGGTCATTAAATGGAGTTTGACCCCCTTTGTTGCTATAACAGCCTCCACTCTTCTGGGAAGGTGGCATAATCCCTGAGCCGACTAGATGAAAATAATGTTGATGTGCCCTTGAGCAAGGCACTTAACCCTAGTTGCCCCTGTCAGTCGCTCTGGATAAAGTGTCTGCCAAATGACAAACATTTAAAGGCTTTCCACTAGATGTTGGAACATTGCTTCGGGTACTTGCTTCCATTCAGCCACAAGAGCGTTAGGGAGGTCGGGTACTGATGTTGGGCGATTAGGCCTGGCTCGCAAGTCGGCGTTCCAATTCATCCCAAAGGTGTTTGATGGGTTTGTGGTCAGGGCTCTGCAGGCCAATCAAGTTCTTCCACACTGATCTTGACAAACAATTTCTGTATGAACCTTGCTTTGTGCACAGGTGCATTGTCATGCCTAAACAGGAAAGGGCCTTCCCCAAATTGTTACCACAAAGTTGGAAGCACAGAATCATCTAGAATGTATGCTGTAGCGTTAAGACTTCCCTTCACTGGAACTAAGTTCCCAGCCTGAACCATTATTCCTCCTCCACCAAACTATAGAACAGTGTGTTCTATATCGAGGCAGGTAGCGTTCTCCCTGCATCCGCCCAACTCAGATTCGTCTGTCGGACTGCCAGTTGGTGAAGCGTCACTCCAGATAATGCGTTTCCAATGGCGGCGAGCTTTAAACAACTCCAGCCGACGCTTGGCATTGTGCATGGTGATCTAAGGCATGTGTGCGGCTACTTGGCCACGGAAACTCATTTCATGAAGCTCCCGACGAACACTTCTTGTGCTGACATTGCTTCCAGAGGCAGTTTGGAACTCGGTAGTGAGTGTTACAACCGAGGACAGACGATTGTTACGCACTTCAACATTCGGTGGTCCCGTTCTGTGAGCTTATGTGGCCTACCACTGCTAGACGTATCCACTTCACAATAACAGCATTTACAGTTGACCGGGGCAGCTCTAGCAGGGAAGAAATTTGACAAACTGACTTGTTGGAAAAGGTGGCATCCTATGACGGTGCCACGTTGAAAGTCACTGAGCTCTTTATTAAGGCCATTCTACTGCCACTGTTTGTCTATGGAGATTGCATGGCTGTGTGTTCAATTTTATACACCTGTCAGCAACGGATGTGGCTGAAATAGCCAAATCCACTAATTTCAAGGGGTGTCCACATACTTTTCTATATATAGTGTAAGCCACCTGGCTCTGCTTATAAGTGCTCTGAGCGGTATTGATTGAGGAATGCCAATAATTTAGGTTTTTATTGTTATTTTTAAGGATCACAATTTAATCCAAAACGTGTCAAGAGGCAGAATCATCTAAAACAATCTGTTACGAAGATGGCACAATAATGAATGTACTTGTAGGGATTTTTTTTTTAAATTGTTGAGAGACCGTGCAGGGGCATTGACAGTTTTTTTGGGGTCATATGTACTGTATTTGTACAGCTAGATATTTATTTAAGCATTTCAGGTGCCACACCTCTCAGATTAAAAATGATTAAAAATTCATTAAACAATCCAGGCTGGGATCCACCCCATCACAGACAAATGCAGTGCTTTGGCCAAAATGTTTCATACCAATTGAGTCAAACACACTAAGGATTTTTCTGGAGAGTAACACACCTGAGTGAACATGTTAACTTTTGGTTTATATATTTTTTATTTTGAAATGGTGACTTTCAGGATTATTGTACAATATACACTACCGTTCAAAGTTTGGGGTCATTTAGAAATGTCCTTGTTTTTTGAAAGAAAGGCACATTTTTGGTCCATTAAAATAACATAAAATTGATCAGAAATACAGTGTAGACATTGTTAATGTTGTAAATGACTATTGTAGCTGCAAACGGCTATTTAAAAAAAAATGGAATATCTACATAGACATACAGAGGCCCATTATCAGCAACCATCACTCCTGTGTTCCAATGGCATGTTGTGTTAGCTAATCCAAGTTTATAATTTTAAAAGGCTAATTGATTATTAGAAAACCATTTTGCAATTATGTTAGTACAGCTGAAAACTGTTGTCCTGATTAAAGAAGCAATAAAACTGGTCTTCTTTAGGCTAATTGAGTATCAGCATTTGTGGGTTTGAGTACAGGCTCAAAATGGCCAGAAACAAAGAACTTTCTTCTGAAACTCATCAGTCTATTCTTGTTCTGAGAAATGAAGGCTATTCCTTGCGAGACATTGCCAATAAACAGAATAGAAAAAGGAGTGGGTTGACCCAGTGCACAACTGAACAAAGTACATTAGGGTGTCTAGTTTGAGATACAGATGCCTCGCAAGTACTCAACTGGCAGCTTCATTAAATAGTACCCGCAAAACACCAGCCTCAACGTCAACAGTGAAGAGGCGACTCTGGGAAGCTGGCCTCCAAGGCAGAGTTGCAAAGAAAAAGCCATATCTCAGACTGGCAAATAAAGCCTTAAGATGGGCAAAAGAACAGACACTGGACAGAGGAACTCTGCCGAGAAGGCCAGTATCCTGGAGTCGCCTCTTCACTGTTGACGTTGAGACTGGTGTTTTGCCATCCCACATTCCTGCACTACAAATGCTGACCCAGTGCATCCTGTCCTTGGATCTTTTGAACCATCTGTGTAAATGGCTAAACAAATCATGATGCACAGTATCCAGATGTCTCTTAAACAGATCAGATGGATCAACACCTCCCTATCTTTCTGTAGTCTCTCCAACACTTCTAGATCAACTACTGGAGTCAGGAGTAGCCATACAGTCCCATCTCATTCATCTGGGTATTACCCACCCAAAGCTCGTGTTCTGTCTTCGCTCGTGTTCCCAGCATGCCTGTAAAATCCCTTTTGCAGGATTAGTCACCCCATGTCCCTGTAGGTTGAACCAATAATTCATTGCCAGCGGCTGTCTCCTAATTCTCAATGGCATGTCCCCCATCTCCACCTGTAGTGCAGCCACTGGGGAGGTCCGGAACGCCCCATTACATATTCTGAGTCCTTGCCCCTGTATGACATCGAGCCTTTCCAATGATGTCTGGGCTGCCGAACCATACGCTATACTGCCATAGTGTATTACAGATTAGATTAATGCAACATACATGGTCCTCCATGAGGAACGCCCAGCCTTCCCTGTCATACAGCGCATCACATTTAGCACCTTCTAACACTTTCCCACCACTCTCTCAATGTGTTCTGCCCAGGTCAGTCTACTGTCACCTTCTTCAAGTTTCTCTCATATAACCTCAAGCATACCTCATCTTCCACCTTCCTCCTGGTAAAGATTAATGCCCACCGCTCTACTTCATCAATTGATTCCTGTACCTTCCTGACTATGTAAGGCATATTTCTTCCCCTCTTCCAAGGCCCCATCATCTGCAAATAATAACCTCCCAATATCCGTCTGTACCTGAGAGTAAACATCATTGATCATGATTGAGAACAACAGAGGACTAATCACGCTCCCCATAATCCACCAGGTAGCTGCCTGATAGAGACATCCCCACCCTCACCTGGAATGACCTTCCAAACAGGAAATCCTTTATCCAGTTGTTTGTTCTCCTTCCTACCCCCATACTTTCAAGCTTGATTAACAACCCCTCTTTTCACATCCTATCATACATTACATTACATTACATTTAAGTCATTTAGCAGACGCTCTTATCCAGAGCGACATACAAATTGGTGAATTCACCTTCTGACATCCAGTGGAACAGCCACTTTACAATAGTGCATCTAAATCATTAAGGGGGGGGGGTGAGAAGGATTACTTATCCTATCCTAGGTATTCCTTGAAGAGGTGGGGTTTCAGGTGTCTCCGGAAGGTGGTGATTGACTCCGCTGTCCTGGCGTCGTGAGGGAGTTTGTTCCACCATTGGGGGGCCAGAGCAGCGAACAGTTTTGACTGGGCTGAGCGGGAACTGTACTTCCTCAGTGGTAGGGAGGCGAGCAGGCCAGAGGTGGATGAACGCAGTGCCCTTGCTTGGGTGTAGGGCCTGATCAGAGCCTGGAGGTACTGCGGTGCCGTTCCCCTCACAGCTCCGTAGGCAAGCACCATGGTCTTGTAGCGGATGCGAGCTTCAACTGGAAGCCAGTGGAGAGAGCGGAGGAGCGGGGTGACGTGAGAGAACTTGGGAAGGTTGAACACCAGACGGGCTGCGGCGTTCTGGATGAGTTGTAGGGGTTTAATGGCACAGGCAGGGAGCCCAGCCAACAGCGAGTTGCAGTAATCCAGACGGGAGATGACAAGTGCCTGGATTAGGACCTGCGCCGCTTCCTGTGTGAGGCAGGGTCGTACTCTGCGGATGTTGTAGAGCATGAACCTACAGGAACGGGCCACCGCCATGATGTTGGTTGAGAACGACAGGGTGTTGTCCAGGATCACGCCAAGGTTCTTAGCGCTCAGGGAGGAGGACACAATGGAGTTGTCAACCGTGATGGCGAGATCATGGAACGGGCAGTCCTTCCCCGGGAGGAAGAGCAGCTCCGTCTTGCCGAGGTTCAGCTTGAGGTGGTGATCCGTCATCCACACTGATATGTCTGCCAGACATGCAGAGATGCGATTCGCCACCTGGTCATCAGAAGGGGGAAAGGAGAAGATTAATTGTGTGTCGTCTGCATAGCAATGATAGGAGAGACCATGTGAGGTTATGACAGAGCCAAGTGACTTGGTGTATAGCGAGAATAGGAGAGGGCCTAGAACAGAGCCCTGGGGGACACCAGTGGTGAGAGCGCGTGGCGAGGAGACAGATTCTCGCCACGCCACCTGGTAGGAGCGACCTGTCAGGTAGGACGCAATCCAAGCGTGGGCCGCGCCGGAGATGCCCAACTCGGAGAGGGTGGAGAGGAGGATCTGATGGTTCACAGTATCGAAGGCAGCCGATAGGTCTAGAAGGATGAGAGCAGAGGAGAGAGAGTTAGCTTTAGCAGTGCGGAGCGCCTCCGTGATACAGAGAAGAGCAGTCTCAGTTGAATGACTAGTCTTGAAACCTGACTGATTTGGATCAAGAAGTTCATTCTGAGAGAGATAGCGGGAGAGCAGGCCAAGGACGGCACGTTCAAGAGTTTTGGAGAGAAAAGAAAGAAGGGATACTGGTCTGTAGTTGTTGACATCGGAGGGATCGAGTGTAGGTTTTTTCAGAAGGGGTGCAACTCTCGCTCTCTTGAAGACGGAAGGGACGTAGCCAGCGGTCAGGGATGAGTTGATGAGCGAGGTGAGGTAAGGGAGAAGGTCTCCGGAAATGGTCTGGAGAAGAGAGGAGGGGATAGGGTCAAGCGGGCAGGTTGTTGGGCGGCCGGCCGTCACAAGAAGCGAGATTTCATCTGGAGAGAGAGGGGAGAAAGAGGTCAGAGCACAGGGTAGGGCAGTGTGAGCAGAACCAGCGGTGTCGTTTGACTTAGCAAACGAGGATCGGATGTCGTCGACCTTCTTTTCAAAATGGTTGACAAAGTCATCTGCAGAGAGGGAGGAGGGGGGGGAGGGGGAGGAGGATTCAGGAGGGAGGAGAAGGTGGCAAAGAGCTTCCTAGGGTTAGAGGCAGATGCTTGGAATTTAGAGTGGTAGAAAGTGGCTTTAGCAGCAGAGACAGAGGAGGAAAATGTAGAGAGGAGGGAGTGAAAGGATGCCAGGTCCGCAGGGAGGCGAGTTCTCCTCCATTTCCGCTCGGCTGCCCGGAGCTCTGTTCTGTGAGCTCGCAATGAGTCATCGAGCCACGGAGCGGGAGGGGAGGACCGAGCCGGCCTGGAGGATAGGGGACATAGAGATTCAAAGGATGCAGAAAGGGAAGAGAGGAGGGTTGAGGAGGCAGAATCAGGAGATAGGTTGGAGAAGGTATGAGCAGAGGGAAGAGATGATAGGATGGAAGAGGAGAGAGTAGCGGGGGAGAGAGAGCGAAGGTTGGGACGGCGCGATACCATCCGAGTAGGGGCAGTGTGGGAAGTGTTGGATGAGAGCGAGAGGGAAAAGGATACAAGGTAGTGGTCGGAGACTTGGAGGGGAGTTGCAATGAGGTTAGTGGAAGAACAGCATCTAGTAAAGATGAGGTCGAGCGTATTGCCTGCCTTGTGAGTAGGGGGGGAAGGTGAGAGGGTGAGGTCAAAAGAGGAGAGGAGTGGAAAGAAGGAGGCAGAGAGGAATGAGTCAAAGGTAGACGTGGGGAGGTTGAAGTCGCCCAGGACTGTGAGAGGTGAGCCGTCCTCAGGAAAGGAGCTTATCAAGGCATCAAGCTCATTGATGAACTCGCCTTCTCCAAATCATCAAAAAGTCTCCCTGTTCACCTGAGTCTTCCTGACCTCTGCTTCTAAGCAGAGTACTGGGTCCATAGTTCCTCTACCCTTTCTGAACCCACTGATGTGGAAATACCAGCGCCCTGCTCTCCAGGAAGAAAGTTAGCCTCTCCGTAATCATACATTCCATGATCTTACATACATGTGATGCTAAAGCTATTGGCCGATAGCTTGTTGGCCTGGTTGGGTCTTTCCCTGGCTTCCGGATTGGTACCACTACTGCCTCCTCCCAGCTGCCTGGTAGTTTCCCCTCCTCCCACACTCTGTTGTACAACACCAATACCTTATCCAGTGCTTTATCTCTAAAATGGGCTAACATAGCATAGCACACCTCATCTTTCCCAGGTGAAGGTAATTCAGCCTTACCTATTGCCCTTTTCACCTCTTCCATGAAATGGTGCATTCAATGCATCATTTACATCCTCCCTCCTAACCAGCACACCGGGATGCTCTTCTCTCGTTCTCCCTCTCCCCCTCCTCTGACAAATTTGCTGAGCTATGCACTTGGACAAATGCTTTGGCCATTGTCTCTGCCTTCTCATCTGTTACTGCCACATTCTTCCCCCTCATCAACACTGGATAATCCCTCTCTCTTCTGACCCCACTCATCCTCTTAATCATCCCCCACAGGTGTTGCCCTTCCAATGGTGTCACAGAACCGATGCCAACATGACCTCTTTGCCTGACGAATAGTTCTCCTCACAAGGGCATGGGCCTGCTTATACTGAATCAGATGTTGGAAGTTATACGTCCTTCTCAGTATTCTAAATGCCCTGTCCCTACTCCTCACCACTACCCCACACTCCTCTGTCCATCATGGGACTGCTTTCCTCCTCTTTCCTGAACTCTTAGGTACAGCCTCAGTAGCTGCCCCCACTAACGCTGTTCTCATCCAGTTATTCATACTATCCATATCCCCTCTCATATCCACCCGAGCCATCACCTGCTCAGTCAGCTCCTGAAACTGATCCCAGGGCTACTCGGACGTGAGCGATGTGATCCTCCAAGGTAGCCGAGTAGACCAGGATGTCGTCGATATACACGACCACCTGGCGTCCGAGCATGTCCCGGGACGCCTCATTAACGAATGCCTTGACCACTGACGAAGCATTGGCTAAGCCAAATTGCATCACCAAGAACTCATAGTGACCAGACATTGTGCAAAAAGATGTCTTCCATTCATCCCCCTCCCGGATGCAGATGAGATTGTATGCACTCAGGTCTAATTCGGTAAAGAACTGGGCGCCGTAGAGCTGTTCGATGGCTGCCGGCATCAACGGGAGAGGGTAACGGTACTTGGTGATTTCCTCTGTAATCAATTCATGGGCATAACCCTCCATTATTCTTGGCCACGAAGAAGAAACCTGCTGACGCAGGACGTGCGGATGAAACCTTGTTGGAGCGCCTCATGGATGTACTCCTCCATGGCCTGGGTTTCAGCCACCAACAGAGGGTAGATGCGTCGGCGCGGGGGCGCAGAGCCTACAAGCAGGTCGATGGCACAGTCCCAGGGGTGATGAGGGAGACAGGTGGCGTGTGTTATGGAAAATACCTCCCGCAGTTCCTGGTTTACCTCCGGGATGTTGGGCTGAAGGGCAAACACAGGACTCTCAACCGACATGGAACCACAAGGGATGGAGAAGCAGTTCCTCCGGCATTCGGGTGAACAGTCTGATTTTCATCCTGAGATGGTGGGGTTGTGGCATTGAAGCCAAGGAGGAACTTGTGAGTTGGTGATGAAGGGGATGTTCTCCTGATGGATGGACACCACGGTGAGGGTGAGTGATTTGGTGATGTGTGTGATGGTCTCGGAACCTAATGGCCGATTATCGAGGGCTTGAACCGGCAAAGGAGAGGATAGCGGGTATGTGGTCATGTTGAGAGAGAAGGCAAGGGTCTGGTCAATAAAGTTTTCTGCAGTACCGGAATCCACTAAGGCTGTAGAAACGGTACATGAGGGACAGTCAACTAGTGTGATCGCCACCAATTTTTTTTTGCAACATTACTTGGAGCCAACTCTGCAACTCTGGGTGATTTGAAAAGTCATAGTCAATCCGTCAATAATATAATAACACTCT
The DNA here is from genome assembly GCF_036934945.1 of Oncorhynchus masou masou. Classification (NCBI taxonomy): domain Eukaryota; kingdom Metazoa; phylum Chordata; class Actinopteri; order Salmoniformes; family Salmonidae; genus Oncorhynchus; species Oncorhynchus masou. The sequence goes on along the minus strand of NC_088243.1, from coordinate 32,189,808 downwards.
TAGAAAAATTGTTTATTTCCTTTACAATCTGTAGAGACTATGAGAAAGGTTCAGAAACATCACAGCACAGTAGAAAATATGTCAGCTAGAAATTAAAACTGGATGGCCTTCAGAGATAGATGGGAGGGGTGAAGGGTAGCTGAAGACTGGGACTAAAAACAAAAGACAACTAATGTGAAATATGCTGCCTGTGAAATGTACTGAATGTAGAATGTACAGTTGAAGTCGGAAGTTTACATACACCTTAGCCAAATATATTTAAACTCTGTTTTTCACAATTCCTGACATTTAATCCTAGTAAAAAATCCCTGTTTTAGGTCAGTTAGGATCACCACTTTATTTTAACAATGTGAAATGTCAGAATAAAAGTAGAGAGAACGATTTATTTCAGCTTTTATTTCTTTCACATTCCCAGTGGGTCAGAAGTTTACATGCTACCAAATACTAATTGAGTGTATTGCCTTTCAAATTGTTTAACTTGGGTCAAACGTTTTGGGTAGCCTTCCACAAGCTTCCCACAATAAGTTGAGTGAATTTTGGCCTATTCCTCCTGACAGAGCTGGTGTAACGGAGTCAGGTTTGTAGGCCTCCTTGCTCGCACATGCTTTTTCAGTTCTTCCCACAACTTTTCTATGGGATTGAGGTCAGGGCTTTGTGATGGCCACTCCAATATCTTGACATTGTTGTCCTTAAGCCATATTGCCACAACTTTGAAAGAATGCTTGGGGTCATTGTCCATTTGGAAGAGCCATTTGCGACCAAGCTTTAACTTCCTGACTTATGTCTTGAGATGTTGCTTCAATCTATCCACAATTTCCCTTCCTCATGATGCCATCTTTTGTGAAGTGCACCAGTCCCTCATGCAGCAAAGCACCCCCACAACATGATGCTGCCACCCCCGTTCTTCACGGTTGGGATGGTGTTCTTCGACTTGCAAGCATCCCACTTTTTCCTCCAAATATAACAATGGTCATTATGGCCAAACAGTTCTATTGATGTTTCAGCAGACCAGAGGACTTTTACAATCTTTGTCCTAATGTGCAGTTGCAAACCGTAGTCTGGCTTTTTTATGGCTGTTTTGGACCAGTGGCTTCTTCCTTGCTGAGTGGCCTTTCAGGTTATGTCGATATAGGACTTGTTTTACTGTGGATATAGCTACTTTTGTACCTCTTTCCTCCAGCATCTTCACAAGATCCTTTGCTGTTGTTCTGGGATTGATTTGCACTTTTCCACCAAAGTACATTCATCTCTAGGAGACAGAACGTGTCTCTATCCTGAGCGGTATGACGGCTGCGTGGTCCCATGGTGTTTATACTTCCCATGATGTCAAGCAAAGAGGTAGTGAGTTTGAGGGTAGGCCTTGAAATACATCCCCAGGTACACCTCCAATTTACTCAATTGATGTCAATTTGCTTATCAGAAGCTTCTAAAGCCATGACATCACTTTCTGGAATTTTCCTAGCTGTTTAAAGGCAAAGTCAACTTAGTGTATGTAAATTCCTGACCCACTGGAATTGTGATAAAGTGAATTATAAGTGAAATTATCTGTCTGTAAACAATTGTTGGAAAAATTACTTGTGTCATGCACAATGTAGATGTCCTAACCGACTTGCCAAAACTATAGTTTGTTAAAACAAGAAATTTGTGGAGTGGTTGAAAAACAAGCTTTAATGACTCCAGCCTATGTGTATGTAAACTTCCGACTTCAACTGTATAAGCTGGAAGTGGAAGCCTAAGTATTGTTCTCCATTAGTTCACTCCAATTAGGGAGAGGGTTGGTATGGTTAGAGGAAAATAATAAAGAAGGAAAATACACTACATGACCAAAAGCATGTGGACACCTGCTTGTCAAACATCTCATTCAAAAATCATGGGCATTAATATGGAGTTGGTCCCCCATTTGCAGCAATAACAGCCTCCACTCTTCTGGGAAGGCTTTCCACTAGATGTTGGAGCGTTGTTGTGGGTACTTACTTCCATTCAGCCACAAGAGCATGATTGAGGTCAGGCACAAATGTTGGACGATTAGGCCTGGACGCATTCGGCATTCCAATTCATCCCAAAGGTGTTTGTTGGGGTTGAGGTCAGGGCTCTATGCAGGCCAGTCAAGTTCTTCCACACCGATCTCGACAAACCATTTCTGTTTGGGCTTCACTTTGTGCACGGGGTCATTGTCATGACCCCAAACTGTTGCCATAATGTTGGAAGCACAGAGTCTAGAATGTCATTGTATGCTGTAGTTTTAAGATTTCCATCACTGGAACTAAGGGGCCTAGCCCGAACCATGAAAAACAGTCCCAGATCATTATTTCTCATCCACCAAAATGTACAGTTGGCACTATGCGTTGGGGCAGGTAGCTTTCTCCTGGAATCCGCCAAACCCAGATTTGTCTGTAAGACTGCCAGATGGTGTAAGACTGCCAGATCACTCTAGAGAACGCGAGTCCAATGGTGACGAGTTTTACACCACTCCAGACGACGCTTGGCATTGCGCATGGTGATCTTAGGTTTGTGTGCGGCTGCTCGGCCATGGAAACCCAATTTATGAAGTTCATGGAGAACAGTTCTTGTGCTGACGTTGCTTCCAGAGGCAGCTTGGAACTTGGTAGTGAGTGCTGAAACCAAGGACAGATGATTTTTACGTGCTTCAGCACTCGGCATCCCGGTCTCACTCATCATTATTCACAATTCGTTCATGATTAACGGCAGGGCAGCATGGTTGCCGAGTGGTTAGAGCGTTGTACTAGTAACCGGAAGGTTGCAAGTTCAAACACCCCGAGCTGACAAGGTACAAATCTGTCGTTCTGCCCCTGAACAGGCAGTTAACCCACTGACTTGCCTAGTTAAATAAAAGTAAAATATAAATTAATGTTAATCATGGTATCATCCACATGAATATACAAGTGCTCAGAAACAATAAAAGTGACTCCAAAATGATAAAATTACTGCCTAAAGATAGATCTTGTGATCCTAATTCAGTTTGGGTTGGGTGAAAGACAAGAAGACAAAATAAAACTATTGATGATGCACTTAGCCTTCGGCATACAGTTGCTCAGTTAGGCATCAGCTAATAAACAGATTTTTTCTTTAGAGACAAACCACAAAAAGGGACATTTTGAAGAAGTTTATTTTTCTGCCTTCTTGACCTCAATCTGGGACGAAATGAAAGGTGTATGTTGTTTGTCAGTTCAAAAACACTGTCTCTTTAAATCCTCAAAGCAGCCTCGTTTCCGATGCATAAAAGCTGTGACGTATTTTCTTATTTTTTTTGCACAAGAAGAACGTCGTCCATTCTACAAACCGTATTCATCCATAACCTGCTCTCTTTCAGCGGTGAAATACGGATAACGTGTAGCTAGTTGCCGGAGAATAATACGTTCGAAAACATAGCTGAGAACATCAAGCTGGTCAACTTTATAAAGTAGGCTGTTTTGGGACGCTCACGACCGACTGGAAACCAAGTAAACGAAAACGGTACAGAACGTGAGCCACATGAGTTCTGACGCTAAGCCCGAGCCTAAAAAAGCCAAAATGGAGAATGAAAGCAAGTATCTCCCTGAGCTTCTGGCAGAAAAAGACAGTCTGGATTCTTCATTCACACATGCAATGAAACTTATATCTACAGGTAAAATTTTACTCAAATATTTTGATTTGAGTGCACGTTTTTAGTGACTCCTTGAACTAGTTTGCTAGGTAACGCGTTAACTAGCTGGTGTAACTAAAAATATGACGATGGCTAGGCTAACGTAGCTAGCTAGCAGGTTACTTCACTGTTCTGAATGTAACGCTGTTAACATTTTTGGTTTCAACAACACATTGTGTTGACCTAAACGATAGGCTATTGGTTATAGATTCGATACAATGGGTTTTGCTAAACCCACAACATATAGCCTAGTTAATTTGAGTTACGTTGTAAAAATGTAGGCCTTGTGTTGGACAACAATGGTTGCGGCGGGAAGAACGGCCTGTTAGCACGAGGCTCGAATGGAGGAGAGGCATGGCACTGAGTAGGATCGGTTAGGGACTCTGTAGCTATCTAGTTAAGTAACGAGGCTGTTATAACCTAGTACTTTTCCGTCGTGAAACTTAATGCATATGGAAGGCTGCTGCCGAATTTGTTTTTCTCAAATGGAATAACATTCAGTAGTTAGGTTTCCATTCAATTGGCTACAGATTTGAGAATGTTCTATAATTCGCACAAAAACAATGCATGTTTGCTTCAAATGTACTTGTTGCGAATAAAATTGTACGTGGATGTAGTTAACAAAACAATTCCTGCGGTTAAATTCCCCATGCACCGAATATTATATCCTAGGTTAATGTGTTTCCATCTGATTTTCAACTGTGGTTTTGTCACAAAAAATGTAGGATTATAAAGCAACTGTGCCCACTTATCATGACACGTGTGAGTTTATAGACAAAAGAGCGAGATTTGTCGAAAGGCAGTCAAACTAGAATCAATCATCGAGTCGCTGGAATAAGACCCTCGATATTTATTGGAAAATAACATTACGCCCATCACCGTGTTCTTTCACCACCCTGTTAAATTCATGCTGACTTTTTAAATATGTAGCCTCATAAACTGCACGCGTTCCCAAATCGTATTGGGAGGACCGCACAACATCATTGGCTCAATTCACTTTGATATGATGGTTATTATATAAATATTTACAGATAATGGCGTTTGCACCGCCATTATTCGCTCAATTTTACTGACACAAAGATCCCACTGTCTAGCATGTTTTAACTTTTGGGAAATTGACTGACAACTGTTTCCTCCAGGGCTTTCATGACATCATGTATGTTGCTAGCATAAAATATTTGGCTGGAAATGTTTTTTTTTTATCGTCATAGGTTTTTCATCAGAACCTGTTATCTGACGATCACGTTTGCTTGCTGCTTTTCTCTTAACAGTAGCTAGTTTTATGAACTAGGGCTGCTTATTTGTTTGTACTACTAAAATGTGTAGTTGGATGATTCCTCACTAAACAAGCATAAAAATAGTTTTTTCCCCCAAATGTAATCCATAGAATGTACCGTTTGGAGGAAGAATTTGACATCTGTATCTAAAAGCGTAATTGTAAATAATTAATCAGGTGGCATATTTATGCCATTTTAGCCTTATCAAGGTCTTGGCCATGTTCCATATGTAGGTGCTACAAAACAAAAATGTGGTGTCATATAAAGCATTACAGCTTGCTCTGTAATCTAAATAATATAATTTTCAATAACAATTTCGTACATTCATTTATTAATTGACAAGTATAAACATCAGTATTGAGGAATTACATTTTTATATGTATATAGAGTATATTATGTTCACATATGTATGGTATGTATGTATACATATATGTGTATATGTATATGTGCATATTACTGTTCTGAAATTGGCATAGTAGGTAACCAATCAGAGCCCTCCTTTACTTGCATCCTGCAATAAAAAAAAACTATCATCCACTTTATTTGATATCCATCACAACTACATTGAATCTCAGTTAATGTTTACTCATGCAAGTCACTTAGATTTTTACTAATAAACATTTCCCACATTTTACAGCTGGGTTCCTGAATTTATTTTGGGAGTACCTTCATATGATGTTGCACTTTTGAAATTGATAGTAGAGAGCAGCTAGCTTGCACATCTGTGGGCCCACATTTTTGGGATGTCTGCTACAAAGTTACTGTGCAATGGCAATGCTGTAGGCAGGACATTGTTACAATATGTTGGAACCTCTGCCAAGGACCTCATGGCTGCTATAATGGCAGTCAGAATCTGAGCATTGTCCACAATGTCCGGTTGGCATGCCTTTTTAGTATAAGATGGTTTCTGTAGTTGAGTGTCAGACCAGGTTATGAACGGTTTCATCCTGCTGCAGGGCCAGTTAACAGCTTGCTTGCAGTCTGCCTCTCCCCCCAGAGCCAATTTTTTACCTAGACAGTTCACCACTGCCAGTCTGTTTCAAATTAAGCAGGGGCATGCATTAAGATGAGGTTAGAATCTGTTTTGTGACCAAATTTGTTATCTAGTTTGATCAGCTACTTGTCAATGATGTGAATTGTGGTGACTTGAGACCCGCCCACTACATTTGTTTTGTGGGGAAATGAGGGAGCTAGTATCATTGGATGATTTTCTCTGGTAGTAGGCCTATGTATTGATGTAGCTATAATTACTCTACACTTTGATTATGACCAAGTTCTGCTAATTACTTGTAAATTATGAACATTTCATGTAGCTCTTGCACTGTTTATGTTCAGTCTGTGAGTGATAGTGATGTTAGTCAAACTAAAAAGCCATGTTTTCTGTTCTGTAGAGATAGAAAGGATTCAGAAAGGAGAGACAAAGAAAGAGACAGAAAGAGAAACTTACCTGGACCTGTTTACCACAAAGAACATCAAGGTCAAGGAACGTGTACTCATTCCAGTCAAACAGTACCCAAGGGTGAGTAAAGTTTTCTCTTGTACAATAGAAGCCTTCAGTTTGGGCCATTGCTTTTCATATGTGATTACATTGAGGGGGGGGGGGGTTGTTTAGTGACCTCAAACTTAAATGGATATGACTGCATATCGTGCAGTTATTTTAATAGGAGAATTTCATGTGAGTGAAGTCACAGTGCTCCTTCTGCTGTGCTGTTAGACCCCCAGTGGTGTCTACAAAATGGACCACTTAAACAGGCATAAATTAATAATAAGTAGAATAATTGTGTGCTGAAACTACTTCTTTCTCATATGTCTATTGCCACTGTCCCTTAGACGGGAAGGCAGCATGCTATATGTTCGAGGCATTGATACAGTATCTTCTGCAGCATATTACCGGGATCTATGTTTCAATATCCCTGAATACAACAATCTCTGCACCAAGAACATCGAGTCTATTAGTGAACCCTTTTTTATTTCCACAGTTCAACTTTGTTGGTAAGATTTTGGGACCCCAGGGGAACACAATCAAGCGCCTCCAGGAGGAAACTGGAGCAAAGATCTCAGTATTGGGCAAAGGTTCCATGAGGGACAAGGTGAAGGTAAGAATGGAGGGAGGAGTTGACAGGGTACATGTGGAGAAGAGTCCTTTTGTAACAAACAGCAGTGATTGGATGTGTAATGTGCAGAATTCATTGTTATTTTTTACGCTGTTGAATTTCAGGAGGAAGAGCTGAGAAAGGGTGGTGAGCCCAAATATGCTCATCTGGGCATGGAACTGCATGTCTTCATAGAGGTGTTTGCTCCTATACCGGAGGCATACCTGCGCATGGCTCACGCCATGGATGAGGTCAAGAAGTTCCTCATCCCTGTAAGTATCCCAGGGAGCTTCCTGCTTCAACCAACGCTATTTCAGGTTGTGATATATGGGCCTAGCTATTCGGTCTATGGTAACTTAGCAATGGTCCAAGATTTTCCATGCTACTGCCGTGTTATAATCTCTGACCTGTCATGTTAATGGAGCTACTCTCTTTACTCTTTATAAGCAGGACACCATGGATGGTATATGCCAGGATCAGTTCATGGAGATTGGCTACCTGAATGGCGGTCAAGATTCACAATCCAGGGGACGAGGGGGCCCTCCAGGCAGGGGCAGGGGAGCACCCCCACCCAATTCAGTAGGAGCCAGGTAGGACTCACAGTGCCTGACAACCCCTTACCTTTCAAGACCAAAAGCCTTCACAATCCTACAAAGTTTAATTCACTATGATTTATTTCTTCAGGGGGCGAGGAATGCTACCTCGTGGAGGAGCCCCTCGTGGAGGCACCCAACGTGGTGGAGCTTCCCGAGGAGGACCTCCCAGGGGTGGGTCTGCTAGAGGGGCTCCAGCTGGCCGGGGTGGACCCCCCTCTACACCTGCTAGAGGAGGCACTACACCCCGTTCCAGACCACCCACCCCAGGGACACCAAGGATGCTCCCGTCCCCAGCCCACTCCCACCAGCAGCACCAGCACCAACATGCCCCACCACCCAAGGCTGAGGCCTACAATGAATATGTAAGTCAAACCACTCAATTGTTAAGTCATTGGGTTGTATACCTACTTTCTTTCAGAACTGAAGACCTGTCAGTTTAATATTTTATTGTCTATTCATCATGGATGACAGGTCACTTCATTCATGGGTTTAAGCCCCATCTAGTCCACTGACTTTTATTCTGACATGCTAGTAGCATTCTGTTTTACATGTACCTAGTCATTCTGTGGTAATAGTGGCGTGTGTTGTCTTCATTTCCCCAGCCTGCCTATGAAGAAAGCTACGCTGAGCCTGCATATGAAGGTTATGACAACTATTACAGTCAACAACCTCCACAAGCGTAAGTCTTTCTCATAATATAATGGTTAAAACAATGACGTGGCCAATCCTCAGTAGAATATTGTAATAGCAGACTTTTTTTCGCCCCAGCATTTTGCGTTTGAATTGTCATAGGGAATATTGAGGTCAAGATGGTTAGGCTGGATTTCAGCAGCCAACCCAGCCACTCTGGTTCAGAGGTGATGGGTTAAATGCGGAAGACACGTTTCGGTTGAATGCGTTGTTGTGCAACTGACTCGGTATCCCGCTTTCCCTAGTGATTTCAATTTCTGGAAACTTTTGTAATTAAGCTGATATATTGTGCCATGTTTTCAAGTGAATGCTGTGGGGCCTCAGACATTTTCCCCTTGCAATATTCAATGTAGTATCCGTCTGTCTCAAAAGGCTCTGACGTTCTCTTCACAGGGACACAGAGTACTATGACTACGGACATGGAGAGGCTCAGGAGGCTTATGAGCCCTATGGTAAGATGGCAATAAATTAATGGGCTAAGTAAATATTTTTCATACATTTTCAAATAATGAAACTGACATAGTTGTTCCAAACTGGTCCTGTGTCCATGTGTTGTACTCTGTTGTGACATATTTGACCACCACCACTCTTTTTGTCACGCTGCACGTATCCAAACATTGACCTAGGCTTGGCGTTTTTTTCTCTGTAGCCCAAGATGATTGGGAGGGTTCCTGGTCCTCCACTGGAGGCAAAGCCCCTCCAGCGAGGCAGGATAAGAGGGGGGCCTACAGAGAGCATCCATACGGAAGATACTGAACAGTCTCCGGTAGAGGGTTGCCATGGCAACTGTCTCCCATTGTAACTCACTTAACTCTCCAAAGTAATTTCCCTAAATGTTTTTCTTTTAAATTTTCTGTAGTTTTTTGTTTTTTAATGATTTGAGAGCAGGACAACTGGATGTATCGTATCGAGTGGGCGTAGCAAGCGAATGCAAGGATTTGGATAATACGTTATCATTCAATGTTTCCACTGCATCATTGACAGTTTTAAGATCTAATTTAATGGTTACTTAGAGAAATGTGATACCTTGTATAGTGTTAAATGTTATTTTGAAGGTTTGTTTCAGTTTGTCTTGAAATGATTTGTGGCAGTTGCAGTCTCATTTAGGCTGCATTTCTAAAGTATTTTTTAGCTAAAACTTGATTAATGACGTCAATGTAACATCGGCAACTAGATTAAGAATATATGGAAGAACCAAAATAATTTTCTAGACAAATCATTTTTGCAGAAACTAACATTCCCTATAGAGGCATAGATTTCAATGTTTTTTCTTTTCTTAGGGTTTTGAAATCTAGCCTTATTAGACACTGAGACAGTCTGTCCTAAAATATCTCCTTTAAGTATTTTCAATTCGACTTGGTTGTAAGTACATTCTACTTTAGATAACTTTTGCTTGGCTTACTTTGGTCTACATCTTATTGGTCTGACTTTGATAGAAATACTGATAAATTACTCACTTTGTTTGAGTGGTTCTACAAGAATTTGGACATGGTCCTCACATGGTCTTCATGTAAGGGAAAACTGCAGCCATCTCAATATTATATGCATACACTTAAGAAAGTTTTGTATATTGCTTTCTAAAGTTGTGCCGTCTCCAAAATGCATAGTGCTACGTACGTGTGTACTCTTGCCTAAATAGGATACTAAATATATCCAAAAAATGTTTTTCTGCAGTGCGTTGTATCAATAAAGCCTTTTTTTTTTTTTTTTTTTTTTTTATCAAACTAAACCTGGTATTTTGCTTTTGTTGTATAGTAATGCCTTCCACTTCTAATAAAACTGATTCTCGTTTTGAGGATTTTCACAAAACTCCTAAACAATCACCAGAATATTGTATGTACATAGGAGACAAAAGCAACCAAAAAGAACATCTGCTTTACTTTGATAAAGAGCACGTCCTCTTCATCTCTCTGTATTAAAAAGGATCTAGAAGAGACTCGTTATGTCACCTAAAATAAAGCTGGTACCTTAATCAAGGTAATGTATTTCCAAATACTTCGCTTGAGAAGGGTATAGTGCTTGGACTTGTAGTATTTGAAATCAATCGTTACAACGGAACATTTCCTCAAGCTTCCCAATGAGCCATGTATTTTTAGTCCTTTGAAATAACTGATTTTCAACCGTATTTACAATCAAGCTTGCAGGGATCTTACTTGACTTTGATGCAAAGTCATGCTGGCTGGTTTTATTAAAGAAAAATATCGCAGTGCAGAGGAGAGGATGCTAAAAGCCAAAAGATCACGTCAAGAAGGTAAAACTAACCCCAACTGTCATTTGTTAGATATTTTTTGTCTTATGCTCAAAATGCTAGAACCTGCTAGTCAACCCAAACCAGTTGTCCAAAACTGCGTGACTGAAAAATATGTCTCAAATAAAATAGCTGTACAAAATTATTAGTAATGATTGTAATGCAACTCTTGCTAAAATTGAACGCAGTTTATGGTCCAATCATTTAAAATGCCTTCTGCCTTTTATTTTTATTTTAGAATACTGTTAAAATGTTCAGCATTTGTAGCAATCTTTAAGTCATGGTTACAAAAAATAAATTGACAACCTCAGCTTGAGTTGCATGACTTTTGCAGTGAAATATTAGTTTTGCATGAATGATTGTCCAACTTAAACTACATGTAGTTGTCAACAGCACTTGCACATGGGTCTCATTTGTATTTCTGTCCCCAGGTATTCTGAGTTAGTCCTTCTGGGTTTGAGAAAGGCATTGGACTTGAGCTGAATGTCCTCATGGTAAGTATTGTCTTCAGCAATATGTAATTTAAAAATGCTCAAGCTGCTACAGTATTTGTTTTGACTATTAATAAAATAAAACTGATGAAATCAAGAATGACCCAAGTCTGCCAACTGAGTGTACCTCAGATTCTGCATTTGCTTGTTGAATTTGGTCAGAAAGTGGTGCTTAGTCCCCTTCACAACCAACTGCAAGGTTTTTGAATGGACCCTCGGGCTGACTTTTGTCCGGCTCTAGTAGAAAATCAAACCAGTGTTGTGATGTAGTACTTTCTGATGGACTGGAGGAAATGTTGGGTTTTTCCCAATGATATTTGATAAAGGTTTACCTCAATCTGTCACTTTGAGAAGTGCTCTGTTTTCATGCTGTGACTGAATTAAAAAATGTATTTTCAACAGGTATAATCCTGTGAAAGGCCTTGACTGTACTGATAAAAGGCTCCTGGCAGTCTGGCGTTTTGTTGGGGATTTAAATGTCTGGACTGCCAAGGTTTCTTTCGCTCGAGATTCAACCTTTTGTTAGAAATTATGATAAAAGAATGAGCTCGTTCCATCACTTCAGCATAATGGCACTCCATGGAATACAGTTGATTCTCGCCCAGTCTCCAGAGAAATCAACATTAGGCCTACAGTGCATTCAACTTGAGTTGGGATGAAATCATGGTCTGGTTCCTGACAAAGCAGCTTGGAGAATGCTCCAAGAGTACAGTGCGAGGAACTGAGTTGGTGTGTCATCTTCCTTTGGCTCCTGATAGATTTCTGTGACTAGGACATTTTTTACCTCACTTTTTACATTTTTAAATATGTTGACATTTTGTATATTTGTGGAATTGTAGTTGCCACAGGAAGTTCTTGGATGTTTTCTGTACAGACTTAATTTTATATATCTGAAATAAATCCCAATATCCTGACTATGCTGTTTCTTAATTGTGTTGGTACGGGTGATTTGCGGGTCATAAAAGGTAAATTCTTCATCTTCCTTCATTATTATATTTAAATATAGCCTTGGTTACTGTATATATGGACAAACATCTCTTATCATGGGCCTAATCTCTTCCCTTACTGAATAAACACCATCTCTCTGGGTACCAGGTGTCTGGAATGGCAGTGTTGTGAGTGGTTGCTCTGCTCGGGTTTCTCGCGCTCTTATTTTCTGTCAACTGTGGGGAATCTGGGTAGTGATGTCTGGCCCCATTCTGTAAGGTGATAAACATAATATTGACAAAGGGGAGAAGGATAAAGAGATGCGATTTTAAGACACTAGTTTACTGGAGCAGCAACCCTTTAGTTGGGACAAACGGGTAGCAACAAGAGAATGCTCAATGCTGCATCTAGTGAAGTTGTTGAACTCAATGGAGCATTTTAGTCGAGTAGTGGTGGAAGAAGTACCATGAGTCACCCAGTAAAGTACTACTTGAGTAAAAGTATTTGTTTTAAATCTACGTAAGTATCAAGTTAAATGGCAAATCATTTTACCTTCCTTATTAAGCAAATCGGATGCCATTTGTTTAATTTCTGAAAGCCAGGGGCACAGTGCAACACGCATACTAATGACGCATGTGTGTTTAGTGAGTCTGCCAGATCACAGGCGGTTGGGATGACCAGGGATGTTCTTTTGATATGCGCATGAATTGGACCCTTTTCCTGTCCTGCTAAGCATTCAAAATGTAGTGTAGTTTTGGATAATGGAAAATTATATGTAGTAAAATTAAATTTTCTTTATGAATGTGGTCTTGTTAAAGTTGTCAAATATAAATGGTAAAGTAGATACCACCTCTCCCCCCCCAAAAAATGACCTAAGTAAATAAACTTTAAGGTACTACCTAAGTACTTTAAACCACTGCAGTCGAGACAGGTTGCTGAGACAATGCTCTTAGCAGCTGGAAAATACGGAGAGGAGGTCGCTAGACTAAAAACAGCAGCAAATCAGTGCCTAGTGATTACAATTTTGGAAATCTGTGCCGAAGTATTCAAGCAAGATCTGTGATCATATACAAATGTAGGCAATATTTTAGTAATGTTATACATGTTTGGGCTTCTTGCAATCAACAAATTATTTGTAATTATGTTCCGGTCCCCTGACCATCCACTCAAGGAAAACAATTGGCCCATGACTAGATGATCCCTGCGCTAGAATTTATAAGATTGAGCCAAGTGCTGTGGTCTGTTTTACATATCAGACGATTTTAGGGTGATCTGATTTAAAATCTGTCAACATTATCAGAATATATGCACTAACAGATGGTTCATCCATTGTTGGCAGGCTGTATGTTATCTGACACTGAGAAAAGCTCCTGTTATTGGGCTGAGCAGTCCCTTAGAGGGCTGAACCAGAGGGCACTTCAGCAGGATGGAAATAAACAGTGGGGAATCATGTGACCTTTTGAAAGGAATTAAAATATGTACATATAATTTAATCTGAGGCCAACCTTCCAAATGCATATGCTGTTCTGTCTCCAAGGTTGTCATCAATTCTCAAATTTTACTATTACCCCTGTGACCTCAAACGGCAAGCAATGCACAATGTCATTGTCAGATTGGATCGAGGCATTATCAGTTATTTGATTTCCTGAGGGTCATGGTCAGAAACAAAATGTTGCTGTTCCCACTGATGGCACACCTTATATTATTTTAAATATCAATATGTGCCCCATGTGAGAACTGCAGGCAGTTAACTCATTACCATCCTTATTAACTGAAGAGTATTGCAAGTGCATGGTGAAATGCAGATTATTTGGGTTCAAGTTGACAACCTAAAAATAGTTAAATGGCTCTAAGGGACATGCCGCTGATTAGATTTGAGTAGATATTTCAAGCTTAAAGTTGAGGATTTATCTGGATTCAGAAGATTCATCATTCACATGATGCACTTTTATGTAAATCTTATTAATTACCATAGATACAAATTAGGGAAAGTGGTATGTATCCAATCCCCAGACCAACTAAATGGTGACACTTATGTTGTATTTCTTTATGTTGTATTTCTTTTCCCACCTATATCTATAAACCACTATTTGAATAGCTGTCAATGAACTGGACAGGTGAAAATAAATTCCCAGGAGCCATCCACCACATTGCATTCACCTGTCCTGTCCTACCAGAGATTAATGAGAGGACGCAGGAACGCTTGAACATCTATAGGTTGATGAGCGTGAGATGCAGATCTATGCAGAAGTACAGTCAATGAATTCATACGTTGAACAATGTATACTAGGCCTACTTATGTTGATCTGATCATAACAGCAAAGCAATGTGAAGTTTATGGACTGAATGAATATCCTGTGGTACAAATGACAAAAACCAGTTATTTAGTTCCAACAACGGGGCTGTAGTGGAGCGTTTCAAGTTCCTTGGTGTCCACATCAACGATCTATCATGGTCCAAACACACCAATACAGTCGCGAAGTGGGCACGACAAAACCTTTTCCCCGTTAGGAGACTGAAAAGATTTGGCATAGGCCCCCAGATTCTCAAAAAGTTCTGCTTCTGCACCATCGAGAGCATCATGACCGGTTGCATCACCACCTGGTATGACAACTGCACGGCATTTGACCGTAAGAGGTACCGGAGCGCTACATTTAGGACCAAAAGGCTCCTTAACGGCTTCTACTCCAAGCCAAAAGACTGCTGAACAATTAATCAAATGGCCACCGGACTATTACATTGACACCCCCCCCCCCCCATTTGTTTTATATAGGTCTGCTACTCGCGGTTTATGCATAGTCACTTCATCCCTACCTACATGTAGAAATTACCTCTAACCTATATCCCCGCACACTGACTCCGTATATAGCCTTTAGTTTATTTTGTAAATATTTTCTTAACTCTTTTTGAATTGCACTGTTAGTTAAGGGCTTGTAAGTAAGCATTTCACGGTAAGGTCAACGCTTGTTGTATTATGGTAAAATTGTTAACTCGTGAATCTCCAAATAAAAATGATTAGGACGTAATATGTAAATACAGTATTTCCACAGAACGACGAGACATAATTCACTGGATTTATAAATATGAAGCATCCGCTTGGCGTTTCCAGTAAACTACCAAATTTAGTAGTGGAGAGGAAGCTCAGCCGCCGGCCAGTGGGAGAAGATTGTGGGGGGAAATGGATTTTATCCTACATTCTGAACATATTCTCATCGACGAAACATTTACTCTCAATACAGTTTTCTATTCCCAAAGATGTAATATGGTATGAACAGAGTGGACTACATTTAGTAGATTTTACACTTTGCCACAGTTTAAAAAAAAAATCCGTTGTTTAAAAGGAGCACAAAGGCGGATTGAGTTATTGCACAAGTGTACTTCACATGGTATCCGTTTCCTACCGGAAATATGCAAATGTCTGCTAGAACGAGCCAATAGGACCTCGCTAGCTCGTGCTTGGCTCTGCCCTTCTCTGCTTGTTCTACCCACCATGACGCATCTGTTCCCATTGGAAACGGCAGGCTGTGGTCTATTTTGTTTTAGTTATACACATATTTGGTATTGCATGATGTCTCTTTAAAGAAACACTCCTCTCCCACATGTCATGATGTCCTCATCACGTCCCCATGCTATCACACATCTGTAGTACCTCATCAACTTCGTTTATTATAATGGGGGACGTGCATTTTTCTCAACAAATGCTCAGAAAGTTTGTGTTGTGTAACCTGCTACTTCATATACTGCAACAGCATTTGAGATACAACCCCTGTCCAAACCTCGGTAAGCTTACATTTTGTATGATTTGGGTAACGTTGGCTAGCTAATAGCTAGCCATTATGCTGTCTGTTTATATGGTAGGCCGCAGTCTTTGGTATTTTGTCGAGCATGCATTTTTACTGTCTTGCCAGAAAGACTGGTTTGGCGGAAAGACACGTTTTTATCTCGTGCACGTTACGATAAGATGCATGGTACTTGTGTAATATATGTATGACCTGTCGCATTATTGATGAAACTCGGTTTTGTATGTCAGTTCCGGGAAAATATTGTAATGACCTGACTAGATCATAAAGGAACAATTGTCCAGACAGAGGCTTGAGTTGAATTGACGGTTTATTAAACCAACTTTACACAGGCTACTGTTTGGGCCGTAGCACACGCCAAAAAGATAACAGATAACCCATAAGCCAATCGTGACCTTCTCTTGGGAAGCCCAGACGTAAGAGAGAGAGAACAAAAGCTGAACCTGGTCTTAACTTCCAATGCTCCACCCCCCTGCCCAACCCCCCTCCACGCCACTCTGCCAACCACCAGGATGCCCGGCATCAGAACATTCCAGGCATTCCCGTGATTGGCAGATAGCAGGTTGATTGACATGTCGGACCCCGCGAACACCGGGTACTGGTCAGTACAACACAACCACCTCCTAGCCTAACACATAACACACAGCTGTCTGTGCGGGTCGCTACAATATGTTGGTCTCACCTCATGAGTAAATGTGGTTTCTTCTTTGCCTGACAGGTGTGGCATATAAAGATACTGATTAAACAGCATGATCATTACACAGGTGGACCTTGTGCTGAGGCATCGGTGAGCAGATATTTCTAGACTTGCAGTATGTTTGTTCAAATTGTACTCAGGCCAGTTATTATCGGGTGGATAAATAGCAAATCACTCTTTCATGATCTGTCAATGTTTTGCTTAATATGCCTTATAAACATGATCTTTGATTTGAGTGTTGTAAATGAGAAATAACCTTTATGGTTGAAATGTAAAGTGCCCAATCTTAAATTGACTACTGTCCATGACATCACCGGGCTGCAGTATATCATAGCATTGCTGGATGACCATATTTCTTCTGAGCGGTGATGCCTATAGAAATAAGAAAATTAACCAACTTTTCTAAACACCAGGGTGATTTCCTACAGTTTGATCAGTTTAAAGAAAGAGTAGCGCTCAGACACACAAATATACAAGACGAAGAGAAACGTGGGGGTGTCTGCGATGGCAGGTGGACAGAGAGGGGTCAACCGCACTGCTTACTGCAGGTCTCCAATAAACAGTGAGCCAGGCTCGGACAGCAATGACAACCACTCTACCAGCTCCCCAGTCAGAGGTGTTTGCTCTCGGACAAGGTGAGAGGATACTGGGATCGTATGGGTTGACTGTGTACTACATAGAACACTGTGACATGTTGTAAGTGTGTTTCTTTATTCCTTGATTATAGACAGATGTTTTTTTTGCATAGAGTAGGCCCATACCACAGTCCTGCTGTTGTGGAGGGTGAGAATAGTAATAAGCTATAGTCTTTAGATATCAACCTGTAGTAACACAAAGTAATCTTTTGTTTTGAAAGCCCTGTGTGTTGTACCGTTAGGATTGGCTCAGGTACGAGCCTATCCAGTCCCCCGTTGGCAGCCCAGACCGTGGTTCCTGTGAAGCACTGTAAGATCCCAGAGTTATCCATGGACACAAAACGTTCTGTTCAAGCTGCACTTGTTCTTCTGCCACCTCAGTGCCCTCTTTGTCCACTATGTCAACATCTACAAGACTGTGTGGTGGTACCCCCACTCACACCCTCCCTCACACACCTCGCTGGTGAGTCCACCCACTCTCACTGACTGATGATGTTCTGTGATTTTGGTGCTGTTTGTTGTCTGTCTAATTTGGATTTTAGGGTTCATGGCTGACTTTGGGAGATGATTGGTTTGTTTGATTGTGTGTGGTGACTTCATTACCATTGTAGGGTCAGCGATAGCTTAGGTTGGAGACTGTATGGTAGATGCACACCACTCCCTCTAGTTAACGACCACAAACTCCGACATAAAGAGTAAAAAACAAAATATGCTTTATTCCAGAGGTTTCCAGTATGTACAGCAGTGGTCACCAACCTTTTCTGAGTCAAGATTACTTTCCCAGTCAAAAAGCAAGCTGAGATCTACCGCTCAGAATACATAAAAAAAAATGACATTAACCTAAAAAACTGTTCTGTAGGAATGAGGGTTGTGCAATATGCCTAATACATTGTGACAGTATATTGGCTATGTCTGGCTTGCCAGTATTGTTCTTTTCAGACCACATTATATTTCAAAGCTTTGATTAAAAAAAATACATTTTTTTGTTTATTGTAGCACTTGCGAGGGACAGCTGAGCATAATTTGCCTTTTTATTTTACTGGACTGATGGTATCTACATCTGATGGTCATGCTGCTTTCAAGTTTCCGTCTTGGATGACCGTTCAAAGATATTCTTCCCAGTTGGATCTACTTTTTGTCGGCGTTCCCAGTTGTCTTGAACACACTAAAGTTGTAGATTTCCGAGTTCCCAGTTGTTTTGAACACAACATTAGTCTCAGCGGCGGAGAGAGCAACAGAGGGTCCTCCTCTTACGGTCCCTACTCTCTCCTTCCTTTCCTCCGGTGAGACTGACGAGTGAGAGAGGGGACACCATCTTCCACCTGACTGGCAAAACTCTAGTCGCACCGCATCTGCCTCATGCACAAAACCATATTGTGCCTATGACCAGAGAAAATGAAATATTTCTCAATATTAAAAGACATGATGAGCAGCTAAGGATAATACAAATGCAGGATATTGACACTTGGCTACTCATCCTTGCAGTAGAAGTAGGGAGAAGCATGTTTTGTAATAGTGTTGAATAAAAACTTACATGAACTCACTCACTCAGCTCTTTTCTGTATTCTTTGACAGTCTCACTGGTCATGGTTTTAAAACTCACATAGGTTAGTATTACATTTGCTGTGGTTGTGGAAGCTGTAGGCACGGTGATTTGAGCTATCCGATTGGCCAGCGCAGTAGGCGCACTCTATTTAGCCACAGACCTCCCGGTCTGCCGGGTAGGCGGAGTCTGTCCTTTCAGACAAATGAAATGGTTCAGAATTGGAACACTTTGCCTACCCGGTTCGCAGGGCTTCTGAATCAAGTGTACCTACCGCCAACAGCGCAACACGAAAAAAAAGAGTGCAAGCAATTATGTCTATCGTTGGCTTTTCTACAAACATTTTGGAAATAGACTAGGAATGTTTTGAAGGTCTATCAGTCGATCGTGATCAACTGGTTGGCGACCACTGGATAGATATACATGCATACACACGCACAATACTAGTCAAAAGTTTGGACACCTACTCATTCAAGGGTTTTTCTTTATTTGTACTATTTTCTACATTGTAGAATAATAGTGAAGATAAACTATGATATAACACACATGGAATCATGTAATAACCAAAAAAGTGTTAAACAAATCAAAATATGTATTTTATATTTGAGGTTCTTCAAATTAGCTATCCTTTGCCTTGACGACAGCTTTGCACACTTGGCATGCTCTCAACCAGCTTTACCTGGAATGCTTTTCCAACAGTCTTGAAGGAGTTTACACACATGCTGAGCACTAGTTGGCTGCTTTTCCTTCACTTTGCGGTCCAACTCATCCCAAACCATCTCAATTGGGTTGAGGAAGGGTGATTGTTGAGGCCAGGTCTCCTTCTAAATCTAACCCTTACCCAACCTGGAGGTGTGTTGGGTCATTGTCCTGTTGAAAAACAAATGATAGTCCCACTCAGCGCATACCAGATGGGATGGCGTATTGCTGTGGTTTCCATGCTGGTTAAGTAGGTGTTCAAACTTTTGACTGGTTGTGTGTGTGTAAACTCAGCAAAAAAGGAAACGTCCTCTCGCTATCAATTGCTTTTATTTTCAGCAAACTTAACATGTAAATATTTGTATGAACATAAAAAGGTTCAACAACAGATGTAAACTGAACAAGTTCCACAGGCATGTGACTAAGATAAATGGAATAATGTGTCCCTGAACAAAGGGAGGGTCAAAATCAAAGTAACAGTCAGTATCTGGTTTGGCCACCAGCTGTATTAAGTACTGCAGTACATCTCCTCATGGACTGTACCAGATTTGCCACTTCTTGCTGTGAGATGTTACCCCACTCATCCACCAAGGCACCTGCAAGTTCCTGGACATTTCTGGGTGGAATGGCCCTAGCCCTCACCCTCCGATCCAATAGGTCCCAGACGTGCTCAATGGGATTGAGATCCGGCTCTTCGCTTGCCATGGCAGAACACTGACATTCCTGTCTTGCAGGAAATCATGCACAGAACGAGCAGTATGGCTGAAGGCTCATGTCAGGATGAGCCTGCAGGAAGGGTACCACATGAGGGAGGAGGATGTCTTCCCTGTAACGCTCAGCATTGAGATTGCCTGCAATAACAACAAGCTCAGTCCGATGATGCTGTGACACACCGCCCCAGACCACGGACCCTCCACCTCCAAATCGATCCCGCTCCACAGAGTACAGGCCTCGGTGTAACTCATTCCTTCAACGAAAAACGCGAATTCGACCATCATCCCTGGTGAGACAAAAAACTAGACTCATCAGTGAAGAGCACTTTTTTCCAGTCCTGTCTGGTCTAGCGACCGTGGGTTTGTGCCCATAGGCAACGTTGTTGCCGGGGATGTCTTGTGAGGACCTGCCTTACAACAGGCCTACAAGCCCTCAGTCCAGCCTCTCTCAGCCTGTTGTGGACAGTCTGAGCACTAATGGAGGGATTGTGTGTTCCTGGTGTAACTCGGGCCGTTGTTGCCATCCTGTACTTGTCCTGCAGGTAAGATGTACCGATCCTGTGCAGGTGTTGTTACACGTGGTCTGCCACTGCGAGGATGATCAGCTGTCCGTCCTGTCTCCCTGTAGCGCTGTCTTATGCATCTCACAGTACGGACATTGCAATTTATTTCCCTGGCCACATCTGCAGTCCTCATACCTCCTTATAGCATGCCTAAGGCACGTTCACGCAGATGAGCAGGGACCCTGGGCATCTTTCTTTTGGTGTTTTTCAGAGTCAGAAACGCCTCTTTAGTGTCCTAAGTTTTCATAACTGTGACCTGAATTGTCTACCGTCTGTAAGCTGTTAATGTCTTAACGACCGTTCAACAGGTGCATGTTCATTAATTGTTTATGGTTCATTGAACAAGCATGGGAAACCCTTTACAATGAAGATCTTTGACGTTATTTGGATTTTTACGAATTATCTTTGAAAGACAGGGTCTTGAAAAAGGGACGTTTCTTTTTTTGCTGAGTTAGAATATATATACACACACACACACACACAGTACCAGTCAAAACTTTGGACACACCTACTTAACCAGCATGGCTACCGCAGCAATATACACTGCTCAAAAAAAATAAAGGGAACACTTAAACAACACAATGTAACTCCAAGTCAATCACACTTCTGTGAAATCAAACTGTCCACTTAGGAAGCAACACTGATTGACAATACATTTCACATGCTGTTGTGCAAATGGAATAGACAACAGGTGGAAATTATAGGCAATTAGCAAGACACCCCCAATAAAGGAGTGGTTCTGCAGGTGGTGACCACAGACCACTTCTCAGTTCCTATGCTTCCTGGCTGATGTTTAGGTCACTTTTGAATGCTGGCGATGCTTTCACTCTAGTGGTAGCATCAGACGGAGTCTACAACCCACACAAGTGGCTCAGGTAGTGCAGCTCATCCAGGATGACACATCAATGCCAGCTGTGGCAAGAAGGTTTGCTGTGTCTGTCAGCGTTGTGTCCAGAGCATGGAGGCGCTACCAGGAGACAGGCCAGTACATCAGGAGACGTGGAGGAGGCAGTAGGAGGGCAACAACCCAGCAGCAGGACCGCTACCTCCGCCTTTGTGCAAAGAGGAGCACTGCCAGAGCCCTGCAAAATGACCTCCAGCAGGCCACAAATGTGCATGTATCTGCTCAAATGGTCAGAAACCAACTCCATGAGGGTGGTATGATGGCCCGACGTCCACAGGTGGGGGTTGTGCTTACAGCCCAACACCGTGCAGGACGTTTGGCATTTGCCAGAGAACACCAAGATTGGCAAATTCGCCACTGGCGCCCTGTGCTCTTCACAGATGAAAGCAGGTTCACACTGAGCACGTGACAGAGTCTGGAGACGCCGTGGAGAACGTTCTGCTGCCTGCAACATCCTCCAGCATGACCAGTTTGGCGGTGGGTCAGTCATGGGGTGGGGTGGCATTTCCTTGGGGGGCCGCATAGCCCTACATGTGCTCGCCAGAGGTAGCCTGACTGCCATTGGGTACCGAGATGAGATCCTCAGACCCCTTGTGAGACCATATGCTGGTGCGGTTGGCCCTGGGTTCCTCCTAATGCAAGACAATGTGGCTGGAGTGTGTCAGCAGTTCCTGCAAGAGGAAGGCATTGATGCTATGGACTGGCCCGCCCGTTCCCCAGACCTGAATCCAATTGAGCACATCTGAGACATCATGTCTCAGATCAGGCTCCATCCACCAACGCCACGTTGCACCACAGACTGTCCAGGAGTTGGCGGATGCTTTAGTCCAGGTCTGGGAGGAGATCCCTCAGGAGACCATCCGCCACCTCATCAGGAGCATGCCCAGGCGTTGTAGGGAGGTCATACAGGCACATGGAGGCCACACACACTACTGAGCCTCATTTTTACTTGTTTTAAGGACATTACATCAAAGTTGGATCAGCCTGTAGTGTTTTTCCACTTTAATTTTGAGTGTGACTCCAAAGCCAGACCGCCATGGGTTGATAAATTTGATTTCCATTGATAATTTTTGTGATTTTGTTGTCAGCACATTCAACTATGTAAAGAAAAAAGTATTTAATAAGAATATTTCATTCATTCAGATCTAGGATGTGTTATTTTAGTGTTCCCTTTATTTTTTTGAGCAGTGTATAATATTGCATTTAGAAAGTATTCAGACCCTTTGACATTTTTGCTACGTTACAGCCGTGTTCTGAAATGTATAAAATCTTTTTTCCCTCGTCAATCTACACACAATATTAAAGCAAAACCTTTTTATTTTATTTTTTAGAAATGTTTGCTGATTTTATCAAAATTTAAAAAAAAACTATCACATAAGAATTCAGATCCTTTACTCAGTACTTTGTTGAAGCAACTTTGGCAATGATTACATCCTCAAGTCTTCTTGGGTTTGACCCAACAAGCTTGGCACACATCTATTTGGTGAGTTTTTCCCATTCTTCTCTGCAGATTCTCTCGAGCTGTCAGGTTGGATGGGGAGCGTCGCTGCTCAGCTATTTTCAGGTCCCCCCAGAGATGTTCGATCGGGTTCAAGTCCGGCCTTTTGCTGGGCCACTCAAGGACATTCAGAGAATTATCCCAAAGCCCCTCCTGCGTTGTTTTGGTTGTGTGCTTACGGTCGTTGTCCTGTTCTAAGATGACATTTCAGCCCCCCAGTCTGAGAACCTGCTCCAGCATGCTCAGGACTTCATCAATCGCTCTGTACTTTGCAGTGTTCATTCTTCCCTCGATCCCGAATACTCTCCCAGTCATTGCTACTGAAAAACATCCCCACAGCATTATGCTGCCGCCACCATGCTGCTTCTCCTTAGGGATGGTGGCAGGTTTCCTCCAAATGTGACGATTGGCATTCAGGCCAAAGAGTTCAATCTTGCTTTCATCAGACCAGAGATTCTTGTTTTTGATTTGATTTGTTTCTCATGGTCAGAGTCCTTTAAGTGCCTTTTGGCAGACTCCAAGCTGGCTGTTGTGTGCTTTTCATTGAGGAGTGGCATCCGTCTGGCCGCTCTACCATGAAATCCTCATTGGTGGAGTGCTGCAGAGATGGGAGAACCTTCCAGAAAGACAACCATCTCCAAAGGGGAACTCTGGAGCTCTGTTGAGCTCGAGCTCTGCTCTTTACTTTCATTTTGGGGCACCACGAGAGTGGTTGTTTAAAGAGTTACCATCTCCCGAATTAAACTCTAAAGGTCTTTACCTATCTCATCCACAAAACAGTCAATGTATTTATCATAACCTTGTATCATATCATCATTCTGAACAGTCGTAACCTCCTGCATCTGCAAAAACCCCAGCCGTACTTATGATTCAGTACGACACATTGGTTTAATTATTTATTTACTAGCTAGCTAAATGATAACACAGGATAAACATACACACCTAATACTAGGGTTGCACCGATATGACATTTTTGGCTGATACTGATATCCAATATTTAACTTGCCAAAAAACCCGATCCCGATATTTAAAATTTTAGTGGCCTTTTGAGCATTCTAGTATAGTTGAAATACACACACACACACACACACACACTGACCAAAATGTTGTTTTGTTGGTATTTACATATGTCCCCATTACCAGTAAGACATAATGAAAAGCTATTTCTTTCACTTGCCTGCTGTGGTCTTTTGTTGTTCAGTCGTTTCATTCTTAACCAGGATATCAAATCAAATTTTGTCACATGCGCCGAATACAACAGGTGTAGGCCTTAGTGAAAGGCTTACTTACAAGCCCATAACCAACAATTCAGTTTTTTTTAAACAAGTAATAAAAGTAACATGATTTAAAGAGCAGCACTAAAATAACAATAGCAAGGCTATATACGGGGGGTACCGGTACAGAGTCAATGTGCTAGGACATCGGTTCGTCGAGGTAATATGTACATGTAGGTAGAGTTATTAAAGTGACTATGCATAGATAATAACAGAGTAGCGGCATCGTGGGGGGAGGGGGGGCAATGCAAATAGTCTGGGTAGCCATTTGAATAGATGTTCAGGAGTCTTATGGCTAGCGGGTAGAAGTTGTGGCCTGTTTTAAGGTCTTACCCACATCGACTGCAGTGAACGTGGTCACAGTCGTCCGGAACAGCTGACACACTCATGCATGTTTCAGTGTTACTTGCCTCGAAGCGAGCATAGAAGTAAGTTACCTCGTCTGGTAGACTTGTGTCACTGGGCAGCTCTTGGCTGTGCTTCCGTTTGTAGTCTACTGGTTTGCAAGCCCTGCCACATCTGACGAGCGTCGGAGCCGGCGTAGTACGGTTCTATCTTAGTCCTGTATTGACGCGTTGCCTGTTTGATGGTCCGTCAGCGGGCATAGCGGGATTTCTTATAAGCTTCCGGGTTAGACACCCGCTCCTTGAAAACGGCAGCTCTACCCTTTAGCTCAGTGTGGATGTTGCCTGTAATCCATGGCTTCTCGTTATAGTATGTACGTACGGTCACTGTGGTGGGGACGTCACTGATGAAGCCAGTGACTGATGTGGTATACTCCTCAATGCCATCGGAAGAATCCCAGAACGTATTCCAGTCTGCTAGCAAAACAGTTCTGTAGCTTAGCCTCTGCTTCATCTTACCACTTTTTGTACTGACTGAGTCACTGGTGCTTCCTGATTTAATTTTTGCTTGTAAGCAGGAATCAGGATGTCGTGTCTTTACTATCATTAAACTGAAGACATAGTTTTCATCAAAGATTTTCTGTAATTAGTATTACGCGATCAACTGATTAATCATGTAAATGTAATTAACTAGGAAGTCGGGGCACCAAGGAAAAATATTCAGATTACAAAGTTATCATTTCCTAAAATAACTTTTCAGATATTTTATCTGATCAATTAGTCTTCGAATTAATGAATTATTTACTTTACCTCACATTAGTCTCATTCCAAACGTCGTAAATTGTTGGTTCAAATGTCAGTCGTGAAGCTAATAGCAGTGACACCCATAGAAAGTAGCTCACAGATGTTCATTTCAACAATACGGTGTACCTCTGGTAGGGCAACATCTGAAAAATAGTGCCTACTTGGTACTGTGTACCGGGGCTCGAGGTGCTTGACCAGTCGGCAAAAGCCAACATCATCCACGACAGAACGGTTGATTGTCAAGGGCAATTTTTAAGTCGCTCTGGATAAGAGCGTCTGCCAAATGACTTAAATGTAAATGTATGTAAATGTAATGAATTCCATTATCTTGTCATTTTTATGGATTTCACCTTTGAGTTGTCTCGTTGACATTTTCTTACTCTTTCAAATGACTGCTCGACTTGAACCTGTTTAGGTGTTCAAGTGCGCTTAGTTTTTTTCTGCTTTTGTTCTAAGAAGTTGCTGAACGTCTGGGGATGATGCTCTTTCAAATGAGTAATTAGGTTTCTGGTATTGAACGATTTCACTTTCTCCCCTCCTCGGGAAATAATAGCAGCACAAACATTGCAAATGGCCTTTTTGGTATCTTCCTTTGAAACTTCAAAATAGATCCACACAGCAGACATTGTGGGCAAGGTTAGGAATGGTGTGTAGCACTATTTTATTTGTGGTGTCATCTACGTTATATAGGTATGAACGTCAGCTTTGACATCGGCTTTAAACTAGACATCGGGCCGATGTTGGCATTTTTAGCTAAGATCGGCTGATTCCAATATGCTTACCGATATATCGTGCATCCCTACTTAATACCTAGCGGACTGGCACAATATGGCGGCTTGTTACAAAAAGACATGTAGGGCGAGAGAGGGACAGAGACATAATACTTTGGTACATTTAGAAACTACTCTCACAATAATCATATACTTTGCACACCGCCACCCGTTTTGGAGTAAGAAATCATGAATGTATTTACGTGTGAATGCCTTGGTTTGCCGTGTATCTCTGTCGGAACCAAGCCTTCTTGGAAAGGGGTTTGGTTGGGTCTTTCTGCTGCACGCTTGTAATGCTCTGATTGTCCAAAAAGGTCCCCACCCGTGTTCTACTGTTGTTGTCTGGTATCGGTTGACTTGTCGTGTAGTCTTGGACAGAACTAGAGTTTATTCTACTTTCCGTTCGCTCCTGAAGCTGATTCTTTGAAGATAGGCTAGCCAGCCGTGTCAGTGGTTCCCAGTTGGGTGATGAATATAATGGTTTGAAGAGGGTAGTAGAATGGTTCCACTTAAATTAGCTTTACTTAGAACAGCTAACCAGCCGTACCAGATCATCTCAATGATGATCAATGGAAACAGGATGCCCCTTAGCTCAATTTCGAGTCTCATAGCAAAGGGTCTGAATACTTATGTAAATAAAGTATTTCTGTATTTTTAATTTATCTTAGCAAAAAAATTCAATAACTGTTTTTGCTTTGCCACTATGGGGTTATTGTGTGTAGATTGAGGAAATTGTTTTATTTAATAAAAATGTTTAATAGGGCAAAATGTGGGAAAGGTCAAGGGGTCTGAATACTTTCCGAAGGACCTCTAGTCAGCAATATGTTTGGAACATCAAATCTCAATAAAATCCCAATATTGAATCGCAATACATTTAGTATTGTGAGAATCACAATGCATACCTAAGTATCATGGTAATATTATATTGTGAGGTCCCTGGCAATTCCCAGCTCTTCAGGTAAGTGCAATTATTTCCACAGGGATAACAAAAATGAGGATATTGTCAGATAACCGTATGGCTCCACAGATAAACTACATCTGATGAAAAGTGACAATTACAACGAGCCTTCTAGAATGTAAACAAAACCCACAAACCCAAATAGTGGACATGAGTAGCTGCATGATCTCTTAGATAGTATCCCATAACAAAAAAGCAAGAGAACTGGAGCAATGTATTGTACCAAACACTGAAACATGACTTAAACCAAGAAATGTCTCTCTTATAAATGTAGGCAAAATCCCAAATATGCTCCCACAACCATTGTGTGAGGGTTTGTTTGTATTTGAGCACATTAGGTGGACATAATGTCACTACAGATTTTATAGATGATTGACAATGTCCCGTTTATGGAGGACCGGATGTGCATATTGGCAGTGTCCATTCTTTGTACTTTGACATCTGGCAAATTTGATGAACTACATCCTGAAAGTGATTCCTTTCCAAATTATGTCACTATACTGTTATAAATTATTTCACTTCTCATGACATGCTAACTTAGTTTTCAGTAAGTAATATGAAGTTTTGTCTGATGCAGAACTTCTACCTCTATTCAGTCATCATACTGGCTCGCAGGCTGATTGCAGCGATTGTAAAAGAGGTAGGAATTCACATTTAGCTATTTTTGATAATATAGATTTGTTATAAACAATACAGCAATTTGCATCACTTTTACTCATGCAAGTGTTATTCTGTGATATTTCTCAATTTAATGTTTTTTTGGCACCATTTTTTCTCAAACCCACTTGGGTCTTTTTCTGTCCCTAATACCTTATTGTCATATAACAAATGTCATTCCTGTCTGCCCCCTTTTCTCTCTCTCTGCCTCTCAATGCGTCCCAGAGTGGGAAGCTCTCGTTCGTTCCCTCACTCTAATCTTCCTGGTGATGGCACGGTTCGCTGTACTCACACTGATGGGCTGGAGTCTGTCGCTCCCTCATATACAGTGGGGCAAAAAAGTATTTAGTCAGCCACCAATTGTGCAAGTTCTCCCACTTAAAAAGATGAGGCCTGTAATTTTCATCATAGGTACACTTCAACTATGACAGACAAAACGAGCGAAAAAAATCCATGAATTTATTTGCAAATACAATTTTGTATTGTTAAACAAAATGTCTTTCTCTGAGCAATTGTATTAGTAGTTAAATGATATATATTTTTAAAAGTTCTGCATACATTGTAACTCAATATTTGTTTGATTTATTTTATATATTTATTTTTATTTTTTTGATTATATTTTTTTATTGAGGGTGCCATTCATTTTAGAGGTGACTGTACATTACTTATTCACTGCCCAACAACACTCACTAGTATCAACCTTCACTAGGGATCAGAGCCCTTGTCAAGTTCAACGACTCTGAACACATCCAGTGTCTCAGAGTAACGTGATGCTCTCCATACAGCTCAAGTCGGTCATCAGTGTCGATTAGGATTCAAATGACATGAATAGCCTGAAAGATAGCCATGTCAGTTTGGAATACATTGTAACCTGAAAGTTCTGCAATCCCCTGTTTCCACAGGTTTGGGATGTACATTCCCCTTTTTCGGTTAAACTGCTACTTCTGCCGGGTGGGGCCACTCTCGCCCATCACTAGCATTGGATCGAAGGAGCTGGTCAGCGTGGGGCGCGGGCGTGACTACATGACGGCTCTGAACAAGACGTGGAAGCAGCACACCAACCAGCTGTACGGGGTCCAGGCCATGCCCACACGCGCCTGCTGCCTCTCCCCAGACCTCATCCGCAAGGAGGTGGAGTACCTGAAGATGGACTTCAACTGGAGGATGAAGGAGGTGCTGGTCAGCTCCATGCTCAGTGCCTACTACGTGGCCTTCGTACCTGTATGGTTTGTTAAGGTGAGTAACTAATAAGTGACTTCCCAGCCTTATGTTATGTGTTGTGACGTACTAACTACTGAGATTTGAGAAAGGAGGGTCTACCGTCAGATCTTCCTTTTTTGTTTTTTGCACCGTTAGTGCAGCATTGTTATATATCGCCAATTAGGTTTGTCAACATAATCAAGAATAGATACATTGCTTGATGCCTGCAGTTGCAATGTGTCTCTGAGAGCGCTGTGTTTTTCTGGCTGCTTATTCTGGTTGTGTGCTGGTCCTCTGCAGAGCACACAATGCGTGGACAAGCGTTGGTCCTGTGAGCTCTTCATCCTGGTGTCTGTCAGTACCTCAGTCATCCTCATGAGGCACCTGCTGTCCCCACGCTACGGTGACCTGCTCCATAAGGCTGCAGCACACCTGGGCAGCTGGCACAAAGTGAACCCTTCTCTCTGTTCCAACGTCCTGCAGCACATGTAAGTACTACTAGTGAGGAGGCATCACGGCCTGAGGATCACTGATGATATCACTGAGGGTTTGGGAGGGACTAGAATTCTGTAATTACTTTAGTAATAATATTGTTGTTACTCATAAGCGTCCGCTTAGCGCCACGCGGCCCCAAAGGGCCTCTAAACCAAAAAACAAAACAAATTAGGAAGTCAGTTGGTTTGAACGTACTGTTAGTATAGTAGAAAAAAATATGTGTAATTTCTAAATTTGGTAGTGCATCAGCAGTTTTCATCTTTTTAGGTCAGTCACTCAATTAGCCCATTTCATCTAACATGTTATATGTTTCTAGGTAAGTTAGTTTAGCCAGCAATCTAACACTTGTAGTTATCATGGCAGAATCAGGGGCTGCGGGGGCCCCCATTTGATTTTGTTATTCACTCAGATATCATATGAACATGGCAAAAGTCATGGCAAAATGTGTAGAATAGCAGGAAATTAGCCTTAAAAACTGCTAAATGTTTTCTCCATCCCTTCGCAAAATGATTTGAACTTCAGGAAATTAGCTTTACAACTGTAACATTTTCTCTACGCTGCCAAGAGGGCCACTAAAATTTTTGCCCACGAGGGGCAGTGGCCCCCCAACCACTCTCGCTTAGGGCCCCTAAAAAGCTAGAAATGGCCCTGTTACTTGTTGTACATTCAGGGGCATCATGCACCTGCATACAGTTGGGGGCAAATACAGGAATTCATTTGAATGAGATGATGAAGTCTGGAAAGAACATTTGTTCATCCTCACTATGTTAATCCATCCAATCGTAGTCACAGGGAGAGTGGACCAGCGAATCAGGTCTTTAATTTTGCCAATGAGGGGAGTGTAGTTTTCTTTAAACAGATTCTTAAGGGCTGAGGTCAAATGTATTTCCAGATATTTGCATCCATTTGGCTTCCAAGAGAAAGGACAGACTAAACTCTGCTCATCTGATAGCTGGCTATTTAACAGATGAGCGTTCGATTTACTAAGATTAGCATTGTATCTATTTGAACCCTCTTCTCTCTTTTCCTCCTACAGATGGACGGAAGAGTACATGTGGCCCCAGGGTGTCCTGGTCAAACACAATAAAAATGTATACAAGACCATAGGGCACTACAATGTGGCTGTCCCCTCAGACGTCTCCCACTATCGCTTTTATGTGAGTATCACCAACTGCAAGACTGTTCTTGTTTGCACCTCAGGCAGCCAAAG
Organism: Oncorhynchus masou masou; assembly: GCF_036934945.1. Classification (NCBI taxonomy): domain Eukaryota; kingdom Metazoa; phylum Chordata; class Actinopteri; order Salmoniformes; family Salmonidae; genus Oncorhynchus; species Oncorhynchus masou. The sequence goes on along the minus strand of NC_088243.1, from coordinate 32,159,079 downwards.
CTAAAGGGCTTGTGTTACTACCAGACATTGTTTGTTCAATAACAACATGCCTCCTCTTTTTTTGTCTATTTTTATCCTTTACTTTTTCTTCAACAAGCCCTTACGAATATTGAACATCTTCATCATCTTGGATGATATTCTACCAGCTCTACTCGTTGATATGCTCAGAAAGGTAGCATCAGACGATATCCTTGGCTTTAATTCTCTTCAGCAACTACTACGCCTTCTTCAAGCTTCTCAGAGACAGAATAATCTTAGGCAAGGCACACTCCAATAGCTCACCCGACCAGAAATTAAGTTAAAGACGTAAGTTATTGCTGGTAATTTGTCTTGGAACAAGAAAACACGCATGAGAGCTTTGTATTTTTCCTACAACTGTATTGTGTATCACTGTTTTTGTTCTGAGCTGCCATAATAAAAAATACACATATTTTTGTATTCCTTTTAAAGGTTCTGCCCATGATTCTTTGTGGTTGAACTGTTGTGTTGACCCATGTTGTCTGATGTCTTCTCTTTCCCACTAGAGGGCTCCTTACCACACCTACAACTCTATTAATTTATTTTCACCAACAATGTTAATATAATTCCATTTTCAATATAGATATTAGATATAGAGTATTTCAATATAATCAAAGAATGATTATTAACATTTAGAATGTGTCAATATCACAGCTATATTGTTTCTCATTTAAAAATGTGCCTATTCGCAGAAGACATGGCTCTAAAGCTGCTAATAACTTGTGAAAAATAAAACATTTTACTAGGGGCCTAAACCCACTCCAGGCTGGTGGCATTGTTCTCAAGTATTGGTATTTTTCCAATGCTATCTTTCAAAAGAATCTTCTATACAACCCTTTTTTTCTTGGCAAGCAGGTCCACCTGACAGAGCCGCATTGAATGCACTTCAGCATCTTTCAACAACGTGCTCATGGGACCTAAATTATCTGGCTTGCACTCTCCATCCATGAGCATGACCACTCAGACTTGTTGTGATGGGACAATTATAGTGCATGTTCCCGCTCATTGGATCATATCCCAGTGAAAGAAATGTTGTGTCTGGCCCTTTAAGTGCAGGATAAAGACGTATAGCTCAGTGGTGAGTGAGCTCCATTGCCGCGTCTGGGATTTTATTTAGCGTTTTCTATGTGGCTGTTGTCCACTACTCATATTATTTTTTCAATTAATCAAACGTTATGAAGAAGATGTGTATGAGATGATAAACATTCTTCAGGGGAAAGGGACGCGTTGTTCGTTTGACAGATTTTTCGTGCGTAATACACTCGGTAAGTGATCTATTGTCTTCTGATAGACGCATTTGTTCATGTAATTTACATGGTTTACTCTGCAAATACGCCATTGATATGTTTTATATAATGCGCTCATTTTTTCTTGTAGTTTACATTATTGCGAGTGGATTTATTTATTGCACAGCTTAGTGGTGGATCAAGTTGACTGTGTGGTTAGTGGCCATCTTTGGACCACAGTAGTTCATTGATTTAAGTTCAGATGAGGATGGCTATAGCCTATTCTGTATCCCTTTTCATTTTTCAGTGTATGAAATAATAATGAATTAACCATTATAATACAACAACCGGATATGAGATGTTCTATTTGGGCTAGGCTATAAAAAGAAGAACCGTGCGCATCAACGTCCTAGAATAAACACGTCTCTGGTCCAATCCACTGTCGTTATCTCTTGCCCGTGCAGCCATCGGTTAAAAACCTTTTTCATTAAATTAAATATATTTTAATATATGTAAAGCAATGTGTTTGTGGGATGCACACACATATATATTCATCTGATTTCTTGAAATTAAAAATCGTATTGGTAGCAGTGAAATGTAGGTCTACAAGATCTCACTAATCACTCCCAAGTAATATAAAGTTGTGAACATAACTTCTGTCAGTTATGCCAATATGATTGATTGTCCACGTGTTTTCAGCTACATCAGTTGAAAGACTTGTTTGTAATGTGTTGTCAGACCAATTACAAGGACATGATGCATTCTAAAAATACCTCAGGGGAACTGTTTCACACAGGCTTATTACACAGGGACAGATGTTCTAAAATGAATCCTCATCATTTGATGTTTTTCCCCATAAGCCTGTAGTATTACCTGGATGTGTGACTTTGTTCACCTTGAACATTCACAAAGCTAGTCAAAATGATGAATATTTGAGAATATTAGGTTGGGTACATTCACCCAGGCAGCCATCCAGCCATGAATCCTCCTGCAGTGAACCCCTTTGTTGTTTGCCAGAGGATCTTGTGTCAGTGATAAGAGGCTGCTTCAATTTAGCAGCCTGGTAGTATTCAAGATACAGCAAGTGCTACCATTTGAAATTAGAGAATTTCATCAATTTGACTTAGTTTTTTTTACCCCTTTTTCTCCTCAATTTCATGCTGTGCAATTGGCAGTTAGTCTTGTTTCATGGCTGCAACACCCGCACGGACTCGGTAGAGGCAAAGGTCGAGAGCCTCTGAAACACAACCCAACCAAGCCGCACTGCTTCTTGACACAATGCCCACTTAACCCGAAGCCAGCTGCACCAATGCACTGGAAGAAACACATACACCTGGCAACCGTGTCAGCGTGCACTGTGCCCGGCCCGCCACAGGAGTCGCTATTGCGTGATGGGACATGGACAGCCCTGCCGGCAAAACCCTCCCCTAACCCAGACGATGCTGGGCAAATTGTGCACCGCCCCATGGGTCTCTCCGGCTGCGACAGAGCCTGGACTCGAACCCAGAATCTCTAGTGGCACAGCTAGCACTGCAATGCAGTGCCTTAGATCACTGCGCCACTCAGGAGGCCATCAATTTGACATTTAGCTGGTCTACCAAGTAAAATATCTGTTGTTTGGTGGTGGTTCACTCTTTCCCTTTGGCGGCTTAGTCATGATTTTACATGCTCCTAGCTTACAACCAATGGAGAAACTGTTATGCATTATACTTAACATGCATTTCCTTAGCTAAGACCCTGTGTATCCTCCAAGCGCTCTCCAGTCCTGTCAGGGAGTGGAAGTGCTAGCGCCTGACTTCCTACCCTTATTGTTGTTACAGGACGTCCTGAAGCTCAGGCAGGGTCCACTCATCTTACCCAGAGGACTTCACACTAACAAGCCATGGAGGACAAGCGTAAGAAGCGGAGCCCCAAGGTGTCTCTACCCCAGCCCCCTCCTCCCCCGGTCAACCCCCGTAAGCTCTCAGTCCTACCCTCCAGTAAGAGTGCCACCTTCTCCCTTGGCCTCCCCCAACCCCCCTCCCCCAAAAACAGAGGCAAGTTCAAGAGGTCCATTGGGGCAGTAGGACAGTCCAAAGATGTGCTCAGTGTGGTCGTAGCAGCTCCACCAAAGACCACAAGGTTTGTAACAGTCACAATGTC